>NW_027152357.1:192500-246340 GCF_040937935.1 Hyperolius riggenbachi | reverse complement strand
TGGGTGCCTGGAGTCGGAGTCGGTAAAAAATGCACCGACTCCTAATGAATTTGTAACTAATTAAAATAGAAAATATGATAAAATGTTCTATTTCTCAGATAATAGTCATTAAAAATAATGTATATATACAGTATATATACAGTAATAGCTGTGCTTAGTCCATAAAAATGAAATAAACCAATCAAAATTAGTTACTTGTGCTGCTTCAATAAAGCAGTCCCCGTATTTTTAAGGTCAGATATACATATCTGATTGTGACTGTATATATGATGTGTACACAGGAATCTCTTATATATACTAAATAACATCTATGCTGTAAGAATAAAGCCTGATGTGTAGCTGTGTCGCTAATAGAGATGGTCAACGAGATGGAAATCATTCTGCATTGATGCTGATTTATGCAAATGTATGCACTCCCTTTGCTGATGAAATCAAATAATTTGATATGTTGTTAAAATTTGGTTTGGTGACTACAAATTAAAGGGTACCTGAGACGGATGAAAAGTAAAGTTTTATACATACCTGGGGCTTCCTCCAGCCCCCTTCAGGCTAATCAGTCCCTCGCTGTCCTCCACCACCCGGATCTTCTGCTATGAGTCCTGGTAATTCAGCCAGTCAGCGCTGTCCGGCCGCATGCCGCTTCCACAGCCAGGAGCATTCTGCACCTGCGCAATAGTGCTGCACAGGTGTAGTATGCTCCTGGGGGCGGAGTGTGTGCATGCGCACTATGCCCGACTGACTCAAGTACCTGGACTCATAGCAGAAGATCCAGGTGGTGGAGGAGGACAACGAGGGACTGATTATCCTGAAGGCGGCTGGAGGAAGCCCAAGGTATGTATAAAACTTTAATTTCGTCTGTCTCAGGTTTACTTTGTTACATAGTAGTACTATACTCTACATATGCACTCCCCACAGAACTGCACGGAATCCACTGAGAATGCTGTGCACATTGAACACAGAGGTATTGTCTGTCACCCATAAACCTGGTTCAGATTGTGCATGAAGAATGTGTAATAACCACTTCGCCCTATCTGGACGGATATATCCGTCCAGATGGGCACTGTTGCTGCAGCCGCGTGGTGCGCGCGATCGGGCGCGCGCCCGCGTGTGCTCCCGCTGCCTCCCGCAGCCCCCCCGATCAGTGAATGGGAATATAATCCCCATTCACCGATCTAAGACTCCGGCAGAAATGCCGACGCTTTCTCATCAGAGAGCGCGGTATTTCTGCCCCCAGGAAACATCACCTTCTTCTTATAGTTCCTAGATGCGAGATCGTTCGCATCTAGGAATTTTTTGTGAAATAGTAAACTGCACCCACATACCTAAATTAAATTAAAAAATACATTATATTACATCTAAAATTCGCTATTTACCTCCCAAACTAAAATTACCCAAATACATTTTTGTATTTAAAAAAAAATTTAAAAAATTACAATTAAAAAAAAAAAAAACTACATAAATAGTTACCTAAGGGTCTGAACTTTTTAAATATACATGTCAAGAGAGTATCTTATTAATTTTTTTAAATGATAAGCTTATAAATAGTGATGGACGCAAATTGAAAAAATGCACCTTTATTTCTAAATAAAATATCGGCGCCATAAATTGTGATAGAGACGTAATTTAAATGGTGTAATAAGCGGGACAAATGGGCACATAAAATGCATGGGTTTTAATTACTGTAGCATGTATTAATTTTAAACTATAATGGCAAAAAACTGAGGAATAATGATTTTTTTCCATTTCTATCTTAATCTTCCTGTTAAAATGCATTTACAGTAAAGTGGCTCTTAGCAAAATGTACTACCCAAAGAAAGCCTATTTAGTGGCGGAAAAAACAAGCTATAGATCAATTAATTGTGATAAGTAACGATAAAGTTATTGGCAAATGAATGGGAGGTGAACATTGCTTGGATGCTTAAGATTTTCGACGCTGTAGGCTGAAGTGGATAAAGGAAGAATCTCTTCATTCCCCTGCAGAGTACCTGCACATCATTCTTACATGTACCCACACTTACATTGCCTAGGGCCTGATCCATGTTCAGATTGTGCATGAAGAATGTGTAATAGAGGAGGAATCTCCTCATTCCCCTGCAGAGTACCTGCACATCATTCTTACATGTACCCACACTTACATTGCCTAGGGCCTGATCCATGTTCAGATTGTGCATGAAGAATGTGTAATAGAGGAGGAATCTCCTCATTCCCCTGCAGAGTACCTGCACATCATTCTTACATGTACCCACACTTACATTGCCTAGGGCCTGATCCATGTTCAGATTGTGCATGAAGAATGTGTAATAGAGGAAGAATCTCCTCATTCCCCTGCAGAGTACCTGCACATCATGCTTACATGCACCCACAGTTACATTGCCTAGGGCCTGATCCATGTTCAGATTGTACATGAAGAATGTGTAATAGAGGAAGAATCTCCTCATTCCCCTGCAGAGTACCTGCACATCATTCTTACATGTACCCACACTTACATTGCCTAGGGCCTGATCCATGTTCAGATTGTGCATGAAGAATGTGTAATAGAGGAGGAATCTCCTCATTCCCCTGCAGAGTACCTGCACATCATTCTTACATGTACCCACAGTTACATTGCCTAGGGCCTGATCCATGTTCAGATTGTACATGAAGAATGTGTAATAGAGGAGGAATCTCCTCATTCCCCTGCAGAGTACCTGCACATCACTCTTACATGTACCCACAGTTACATTGCCTAGGGCCTGATCCATGGTCAGATTGTGCATGAAGAATGTGTAATAGAGGAAGAATCTCCTCATTCCCCTGCAGAGTACCTGCACATCGCTCTTACATGTACCCACACTTACATTGCCTAGGGCCTGATCCATGTTCAGATTGTGCATGAAGAATGTGTAATAGAGGAAGAATCTCCTCATTCCCCTGCAGAGTACCTGCACATCACTCTTACATGTACCCACAGTTACATTGCCTAGGGCCTGATCCATGTTCAGATTGTGCATGAAGAATGTGTAATAGAGGAAGAATCTCCTCATTCCCCTGCAGAGTACCTGCACATCACTCTTACATGTACCCACAGTTACATTGCCTAGGGCCTGATCCATGTTCAGATTGTGCATGAAGAATGTGTAATAGAGGAAGAATCTCCTCATTCCCCTGCAGAGTACCTGCACATCGCTCTTACATGTACCCACACTTACATTGCCTAGGGCCTGATAGATGTTCTTTGTTCCGGTTTGTACCTTTTACAAGTACTCTTACCAAGGACTAGTTTTAGTCTAAAGGGAATAAATATGGTAGTCTACATATCCTTCTCACTTCAGTTGTCTTGTAAAATTCCTAAGCGTTGGCAGTTAAGAGACGAATTTCATGTTACATACTTTTAATCAACAAAATTGTAATATGCAAATTAGAGGAGTCGGAGTCGGTGGAATCCTAAACTGAGGAGTCGGAGTCGGTGGATTTTTGGACCGACTCCACAGCCCTGGTGGAAACTGCAATTATTAGAGGACGAGGCAATCAGTAGCAGTGTTAGGCCAGAGCTGCAGAAAAGCTATTTACCTGGAAATAAACATATGAGACTATTTTCTTTGCTGCTAATGTTCTATTAATTATCTGAATTACACAAGCAATTCATTATATAACTTGAAGTCACTTTAAAGAGGAGCTGTTAGGTATAAAGTCTCCATATATCAGTAGCTAAAGATTGGCTGTACTTACATTACATATGCATTTCACTGTCCACGTTTGTACTTCACAGAATCTTTATATAGTATATGCAGAGAATGATGCTCCTGACAGCTCATGGCAGCTTCCATGTTTGTCTGTCTCCTATGAAGCCAATTGTGATGTCATATCCGCCCTGCTTCCTGATGATTTGTGGACAACAGTACTGTGCAGTGAATAATAATTAGCCATGTGGCTAGGAACAATAGCGGACTCATGCAGTATACTCTAACGGAACATGTGCCCTGTGATTTTTCAGTGCTGTGAGTTGTGCTGCAATATACAAGCTGCTGTAACATGAGCCTGAAACTTCTCACTGGGAAAGCAGCCTCGGGGCGGGATAGGGAAATGAAGGGGAGGAGCAAGGGAGTGCAGTGGGGAGAAGAAGCAGCCCCAGAATGCTTTGCAGTATCTGTTATGCGTCCTGCCGGCCTCCTTAGGAGCTTGGGAATAACGAGCCTTGCTGTTCAGCACACTCAAAGTAAGAGAGATTTTTAACTTCAGTAATGCCTTTTTGGCTTCCTTCTAAACTTTTTAACACAGGAGAATAGAGGTTTAAATTAGCTTTTGCAGCCTGACAGTTACTCTTTAAGGAGAACATTGGGTATTCTTTGCTATTAGCCGCTGAAGTTGGCACAAAATTATGCAAAATGCCGAATGATTACAGAAGTAGTTCAGATTTTTCCCGAAATTGTGCTTTACGATTTTGTATCGTAATCGCGGATTTCAATGCGAAAAGACGTTTAAGCCAAATTTGTGCTCATCACTACTAAACACAGGATTTGAACGCTTTGTCTGCTTCTGGGAAAGCAGGAAGTAGACAGGCTGCAGATTTATTGCTGGATCTGTAGCAGCTGTAACAAGGAAATGTTTTTCTGTAAAGGTTATTATGCTGTTGTGCATCTTTTAGAGAGGAAGTTCTGAGTTCAGGTCCACTTTAACCACTTAAGGACTGGGCTATTTTGTAATGATCTGTGCTGGGTGGGCTCTCCAGCTCGCAGCACAGATCGTATTTGCAGCAGGGCGACCAGACTTTCCCCCGTCTTTCCCCACTAGGGGGATGTCCTGCTGGGGGGGAGGTCTTATCGCTGCAGGCTGCCTGCGTGTTGCGGGGGGGGGGGGGCTCCTCAAAGCACCCCTCTGCAGTGATATCGGGCCTCCCTCTCTCCCCTCCTTCCCCTGGGCAGCACAGGATGGCGATGCATCCTGTACCGCCTCTGATAGGCTTCAGCCTATCAGATGCCGGCGATCCCCGGCCAATCAGAGGCCGGGGATCGCCGATCTTCTTTACGGCGCTGCTGCGCAGCAGCGCCGTATGATGTAAACAGCGGGGATTTCTTCCCTGCGTGTTTACAATTAGCCTGCGAGCCGCGATCGGAGGCTCGCAGGCTGTTCACGGATACACCCTGCATGACCTGACATAGTTTCCATGTAATACCACTTACGACCTGCCGCCAACTATCGGCGTTAAGCGGTCGTTAATTTAAGGGGAATAAACCCACCTTTTATTATGGTCTGTGACTGAAAACGATCCCGGCTTGTGCAGATGTGTAGGTTTCAGCCGTGACCCGGGTCCCTCCTTCCCTCGCTCACATGACTGAGAAGGGGAGGAGTCAGCGAGGCTGAGCTGGACATCCTCCCCCCCCCCCCCCCCCAGCCTGGATACTGACCCCGGGTCCCTCCTTCCCTCGCTCACATGACTGAGAAGGGGATGAGTCAGCGAGGCTGAGCTGCACGTCACCCCCCCCCCCCAAGCCCTGATACTGACCCAGGGGCTACAAGGGCAGAGTGAACTCCATATAGTGTTTTATATAGTGATAATAAAGGCCCATAAGTCTCCTTCCTCAGCACTGGACAGAAGGTGTGATAATGCCAGCCAATCACAGTACAGCACCTCTGGAGGGGGCGTGTCCCGCATCATCCCTAACATGTCCTCATTCTTCCCCTCTACAGCCGAAATCTCCACCATTCCGACTGGGAGTTCCCTGAGTGGCTACCCGATAAGAGCAGCTGGCAGTTCCTGTCTGAGCGGTGAGTGCCTCCTCGTCTGTCTCCAACCCGACCAGTTTCGCTATTCAGTATCGTCAGGGGTGTCTAGAAGCAGTGTTGGGCCAGAGCTCCAGCCACTAGGGGACGCACCCCCCTGCCATCCTGCATGCCACCCTGCACCCCCCCTGTCCTGCATGCCACCCTGCACCCCCCCTGTCCTGCATACCACCCTGCACCCCCTGTCCTGCATGCCATCCTGCACCCCCCGCCATCCTGCATGCTACCCTGCACCTCCCTGTCCTGCATACCACCCTGCGCCCCACCCGTCCTGCATACCACCCTGCACCCCCTGTCCTGCATGCCACCCTGCACCCCCTGTCCTGCATGCCACCCTGCACCCCCCCTGTCTTGCATACCACCCTGCACCCCCCCTGTCCTGCATACCACCCTGCACCCCCCTGTCCTGCATGCCATCCTGCATGCTACCCTGCACCTCCCTGTCCTGCATACCACCCTGCGCCCCACCCGTCCTGCATACCACCCTGCACCCCCTGTCCTGCATGCCACCCTGCACCCCCCCTGTCTTGCATGCCACCTTGCACCCCCCGCCATCCTGCATGCTACCCTGCACCTCCCTGTCCTGCATACCACCCTGCACCCCCCCTGTCCTGCATACCACCCTGCACCCCCCCTGTCCTGCATGCCACCCTGCACCCCCCCTGTCCTGCATACCACCCTGCACCCCTCCTGTCCTGCATACCACCCTGCACCCCCTGTCCTGCATGCCATCCTGCACCCCCCGCCATCCTGCATGCTACCCTGCACCTCCCTGTCCTGCATACCACCCTGCGCCCCACCCGTCCTGCATACCACCCTGCACCCCCTGTCCTGCATGCCACCCTGCACCCCCTGTCCTGCATGCCACCCTGCACCCCCCCTGTCTTGCATACCACCCTGCACCCCCCCCTGTCCTGCATACCACCCTGCACCCCCCTGTCCTGCATGCCATCCTGCATGCTACCCTGCACCTCCCTGTCCTGCATACCACCCTGCGCCCCACCCGTCCTGCATACCACCCTGCACCCCCTGTCCTGCATGCCACCCTGCACCCCCCCTGTCTTGCATACCACCCTGCACCCCCCTGTCCTGCATACCACCTTGCACCCCTCCTGTCCTGCATACCACCTTGCACCCCCTGTCCTGCATACCACCCTGCACCCCCCCTGTCTTGCATACCACCCTGCACCCCCCTGTCCTGCATACCACCCTGCACCCCCCCTGTCCTGCATACCACCCTGCACCCCCTGTCCTGCATGCCACCCTGCACCCCCCCTGTCCTGCATACCACCCTGCACCCCCCCTGTCCTGCATGCCACCCTGCACCCCCCCTGTCCTGCATACCACCCTGCACCCCCCCTGTCCTGCATACCACCCTGCACCCCCCCTGTCCTGCATGCCACCCTGCACCCCCTGTATTGCATACCACCCTGCACCCCCCCTGTCCTGCATACCGCCCTGCACCCCCCCTGTCCTGCATACCACCCTGCACCCCCCCTGTCCTGCATACCACCCTGCACCCCCCCTGTCCTACATACCGCCCTGCACCCCCCCTGTCCTGCATACCGCCCTGCACCCCCCCTGTCCTGCATACCGCCCTGCACCCCCCCTGTCCTGCATACCGCCCTGCACCCCCCCTGTCCTGCATACCACCCTGCACCCCCCCTGTCCTGCATACCACCCTGCACCCCCACTGTCCTGCATACCACCCTGCACGCCCCCTGTCCTGCATACCACCCTGCACCCCCCCTGTCCTGCATTCCACCCTGCACCCCCCTGCCCTGCATACCACCCTGCACCCCCCCCACTGTCCTGCATGCCACCCTGCACCCCCCCTGTCCTGCATGCCACCCTGCACCCCCACCCGTCCTGCACATCCACCCATAACATAAATCATTTTCTTGCTTTCCAGAGATGCGGAAATGTACCTCCCCCAACACCTGGCGTCCCCTGTGTTCTCCATCCAGCGAGAAGGTATAAAGGAGAAAGCAGAATCCTGTGTGCTCAGCAGGTGAGAGGAGAGGTGCCGGCTGCTGTTACCATGGGGGAGGGGATAAGGGTGAGATGCTGTTAACATGGGGGAGGGGATAAGGGTGAGATGCTGTTACCATGGGGGAGGGGATAAGGGTGAGATGCTGTTACCATGGAGGAGTGGATAAGGGTGCGGTGCATTACACATGGGGCGGGGATAAGGGCGGGGTGCATTTATCATGGGGGAGGGAATAAGGGCGCGGTGCTATAGACATGGTGGAGGGGATTAGGGCGAGGTGCTATAGACATGGAGGAGGGGATAAGGGCGCAGTGCTTTACACATGGAGGAGGGGATAAGGGCGGGGTGCTTTACACATGGGGAGGATAAATTGGTGGGGTGCTGTACACATGGAGGAGGGGATGGGGGGGTGCTCAGTTTTTTGGCCACATGGAGTGTAGTGGTTGTTTGTGATGGGTATATTGCTGCAGTGGGATAACCAGTGTACAGTAGGTGGTAGAGCAATGCTGGTATATCTTCTTTTGCTAGGGGGAGGGGCGTGCACATGTATGTGTCACCAGTGTCATGTGACGTCTTTCCTCCGCAGGTTCCAGTCTCTTCCCCCTAACCCTGATCGCTGGGACTTCACTTGCTTTGTGGGTGGGCCTGTGTGGTCCATGGAGTGGTGTCCCACCCCGGCGGGCTCCGGGGCGTGCCAGTACCTGGCTCTGTACTGTCACCGAGAGATGGACGCACGTCACCAGCTGCATGTGACGCACAGGGGGCCGGCATTACTGCAGCTGTGGAGTCTGGGGAACCTGACTATAGACAGCAGGTGAGTATGTGTGTGCAGGACACGCCCCCTCCTGTAGCATAGTGACCAGTACAGAGAATCCCTGCCACCACAACAGTGCCACGGGCTGACTGCCTCCAGGCCACACCATGTCAGTGACTAGTACAGAGACTCCCTGCCACCACAGCAGTGCCATGGGCTGATTGCCTCCAGGCCACGCCAGGTCAGTGACCAGTACAGAGAATCCCTGCCACCTCAGCAGTGCCACGGGCTGACTGCCTCCAGGCCACGCCATGTCAGTGACCAGTACAGAGAATCCCTGCCACCACAGCAGTGCCACCGGCTGACTGCCTCCAGGCCACGCCAGGTCAGTGACCAGTACAGAGAATCCCTGCCACCTCAGCAGTGCCACGGGCTGACTGCCTCCAGGCCACGCCATGTCAGTGACCAGTACAGAGAATCCCTGCCACCACAGCAGTGCCACCGGCTGACTGCCTCCAGGCCACGCCATGTCAGTGACCAGTACAGAGAATCCCTGCCACCACAGCAGTGCCACGGGCTGACTGCCTCCAGGCCACGCCAGGTCAGTGACCAGTACAGAGAATCCCTGCCACCTCAGCAGTGCCACGGGCTGACTGCCTCCAGGCCACGCCATGTCAGTGACCAGTACAGAGAATCCCTGCCACCACAGCAGTGCCACCGGCTGACTGCCTCCAGGCCACGCCATGTCAGTGACCAGTACAGAGAATCCCTGCCACCACAGCAGTGCCACGGGCTGACTGCCTCCAGGCCACGCCATGTCAGTGACTAGTACAGAGAATCCCTGCCACCACAGCAGTGCCACGGGCTGACTGCCTCCAGGCCACACCAGGTCAGTGACCAGTACAGAGACTCCCTACCACCTCAGCACTGCCACGGGCTGACTGCCTCCAGGCCACACCATGTCAGTGACCAGTACAGAGAATCCCTGCCACCACAGCAGTGCCACGGGCTGACTGCCTCCAGGCCACACCAGGTCAGTGACTAGTACAGAGAATCCCTGCCACCACAGCAGTGCCACGGGCTGACTGCCTCCAGGCCACACCATGTCAGTGACCAGTACAGAGAATCCCTGCCACCACAGCAGTGCCACGGGCTGACTGCCTCCAGGCCACACCAGGTCAGTGACTAGTACAGAGAATCCCTGCCACCACAGCAGTGCCACGGGCTGACTGCCTCCAGGCCACGCCATGTCAGTGACCAGTACAGAGAATCCCTGCCACCACAGCAGTGCCACGGGCTGACTGCCTCCAGGCCACGCCAGGTCAGTGACCAGTACAGAGAATCCCTGCCACCACAGCAGTGCCACGGGCTGACTGCCTCCAGGCCACGCCATGTCAGTGACCAGTACAGAGACTCCCTGCCACCACAGCAATGCCACGGGCTGACTGCCTCCAGGCCACGCCAGGTCAGTGACCAGTACAGAGAATCCCTGCCACCACAGCAGTGCCACGAGCTGACTGCCTCCAGGCCACGCCAGGTCAGTGACCAGTACAGAGAATCCCTGCCACCACAGCAGTGCCACGGGCTGACTGCCTCCAGGCCACACCATGTCAGTGACTAGTACAGAGAATCCCTGCCACCACAGCAGTGCCACGGGCTGACTGCCTCCAGACCACGCCATGTCAGTGACCAGTACAGAGAATCCCTGCCACCACAGCAGTGCCACGGGCTGACTGCCTCCAGGCCACACCAGGTCAGTGACCAGTACAGAGAATCCCTGCCACCACAGCAGTGCCACGGGCTGACTGCCTCCAGGCCACACCATGTCAGTGACTAGTACAGAAAATCCCTGCCACCACAGCAGTGCCACGGGCTGACTGCCTCCAGGCCACGCCATGTCAGTGACTAGTACAGAGAATCCCTGCCACCACAGCAGTGCCACGGGCTGACTGCCTCCAGGCCACACCAGGTCAGTGACCAGTACAGAGAATCCCTGCCACCTCAGCAGTGCCACGGGCTGACTGCCTCCAGGCCACACCATGTCAGTGACTAGTACAGAGACTCCCCTACCACCTCAGCAGTGCCACGGGCTGACTGCCTCCAGGCCACGCCATGTCAGTGACCAGTGCAGAGAATCCCTGCCACCACAGCAGTGCCACGGGCTGACTGCCTCCAGGCCACACCAGGTCAGTGACTAGTACAGAGAATCCCTGCCACCACAGCAGTGCCACGGGCTGACTGCCTCCAGACCACGCCATGTCAGTGACCAGTACAGAGAATCCCTGCCACCACAGCAGTGCCACGGGCTGACTGCCTCCAGGCCACACCATGTCAGTGACCAGTACAGAGAATCCCTGCCACCACAGCAGTGCCACGGGCTGACTGCCTCCAGGCCACACCATGTCAGTGACTAGTACAGAGAATCCCTGCCACCACAGCAGTGCCACGGGCTGACTGCCTCCAGGCCACGCCAGGTCAGTGACCAGTACAGAGAATCCCTGCCACCACAGCAGTGCCACGGGCTGACTGCCTCCAGGCCACACCAGGTCAGTGACTAGTACAGAGAATCCCTGCCACCACAGCAGTGCCACGGGCTGACTGCCTCCAGACCACACCAGGTCAGTGACCAGTACAGAGAATCCCTGCCACCACAGCAGTGCCACGGGCTGACTGCCTCCAGGCCACACCATGTCAGTGACTAGTACAGAGAATCCCTGCCACCACAGCAGTGCCACGGGCTGACTGCCTCCAGACCACGCCATGTCAGTGACCAGTACAGAGAATACCTGCCACCACAGCAGTGCCACGGGCTGACTGCCTCCAGGCCACACCAGGTTAGTGACCAGTACAGAGAATCCCTGCCACCACAGCAGTGCCACGGGCTGACTGCCTCCAGGCCACACCATGTCAGTGACTAATACAGAGAATCCCTGCCACCACAGCAGTGCCACGGGCTGACTGCCTCCAGACCACGCCATGTCAGTGACCAGTACAGAGAATCCCTGCCATCACAGCAGTGCCATGGGCTGACTGCCTCCAGGCCACGCCATGTCAGTGACCAGTGCAGAGAATCCCTACCACCTCAGCACTGCCACGAGCTGACTGCCTCCAGGCCACACCAGGTCAGTGACCAGTACAGAGAATCCCTACCACCTCAGCACTGCCACGAGCTGACTGCCTCCAGGCCACACCAGGTCAGTGACCAGTACAGAGAATCCCTGCCACCACAGCAGTGCCACGGGCTGACTGCCTCTAGGCCACGCCATGTCAGTGACTAGTACAGAG
This sequence comes from Hyperolius riggenbachi, assembly GCF_040937935.1. NCBI lineage: Eukaryota > Metazoa > Chordata > Amphibia > Anura > Hyperoliidae > Hyperolius > Hyperolius riggenbachi. The sequence continues at coordinate 234,551 of NW_027152357.1, read as the reverse complement.
ACTCCCCTACCACCTCAGCACTGCCACGGGCTGACTTCCTCCAGGCCACGCCATATCAGTGACCAGTACAGAGAATCCCTGCCACCACAGCAGTGCCACGGGCTGACAGCCTCCAGGCCACGCCATGTCAGTGACTAGTACAGAGAATCCCTACCACCTCAGCACTGCCACGGCTGACTGCCTCCAGGCCACACCAGGTCAGTGACCAGTACAGAGAATCCCTGCCACCACAGCAGTGCCACGGGCTGACTGCCTCCAGGTCAGTGACCAGTACAGAGAATCCCTGCCACCACAGCAGTGCCACGGGCTGACTGCCTCTAGGCCACGCCATGTCAGTGACTAGTACAGAGACTCCCCTGCCACCACAGCAGTGCCACGGGCTGACTGCCTCCAGGCCACACCAGGTCAGTGACCAGTACAGAGAATCCCTGCCACCACAGCAGTGCCACGGGCTGACTGCCTCCAGGCCACACCATGTCAGTGACTAGTACAGAGAATCCCTGCCACCACAGCAGTGCCACGGGCTGACTGCCTCCAGACCACGCCATGTCAGTGACCAGTACAGAGAATCCCTGCCACCACAGCAGTGCCACGGGCTGACTGCCTCCAGGCCACACCAGGTCAGTGACCAGTGCAGAGAATCCCTGCCACCACAGCAGTGCCACGGGCTGACTGCCTCCAGGCCACGCCAGGTCAGTGACCAGTACAGAGAATCCCTGCCACCACAGCAGTGCCACGGGCTGACTGCCTCCAGGCCACACCAGGTCAGTGACTAGTACAGAGAATCCCTGCCACCACAGCAGTGCCACGGGCTGACTGCCTCCAGACCACACCAGGTCAGTGACCAGTACAGAGAATCCCTGCCACCACAGAAGTGCCACGGGCTGACTGCCTCCAGGCCACACCATGTCAGTGACTAGTACAGAGAATCCCTGCCACCACAGCAGTGCCACGGGCTGACTGCCTCCAGACCACGCCATGTCAGTGACCAGTACAGAGAATCCCTGCCACCACAGCAGTGCCACGGGCTGACTGCCTCCAGGCCACACCAGGTCAGTGACCAGTACAGAGAATCCCTGCCACCACAGCAGTGCCACGGGCTGACTGCCTCCAGGCCACACCATGTCAGTGACTAGTACAGAGAATCCCTGCCACCACAGCAGTGCCACGGGCTGACTGCCTCCAGACCACGCCATGTCAGTGACCAGTACAGAGAATCCCTGCCATCACAGCAGTGCCATGGGCTGACTGCCTCCAGGCCACGCCATGTCAGTGACCAGTGCAGAGAATCCCTACCACCTCAGCACTGCCACGAGCTGACTGCCTCCAGGCCACACCAGGTCAGTGACCAGTACAGAGAATCCCTACCACCTCAGCACTGCCACGAGCTGACTGCCTCCAGGCCACACCAGGTCAGTGACCAGTACAGAGAATCCCTGCCACCACAGCAGTGCCACGGGCTGACTGCCTCTAGGCCACGCCATGTCAGTGACTAGTACAGAGACTCCCCTACCACCTCAGCACTGCCACGGGCTGACTGCCTCCAGGCCACGCCATATCAGTGACCAGTACAGAGAATCCCTGCCACCACAGCAGTGCCACGGGCTGACAGCCTCCAGGCCACGCCATGTCAGTGACTAGTACAGAGAATCCCTACCACCTCAGCACTGCCACGGCTGACTGCCTCCAGGCCACACCAGGTCAGTGACCAGTACAGAGAATCCCTGCCACCACAGCAGTGCCACGGGCTGACTGCCTCCAGGCCACACCAGGTCAGTGACCAGTACAGAGAATCCCTGCCACCACAGCAGTGCCACGGGCTGACTGCCTCTAGGCCACGCCATGTCAGTGACTAGTACAGAGACTCCCCTGCCACCACAGCAGTGCCACGGGCTGACTGCCTCCAGGCCACACCAGGTCAGTGACCAGTACAGAGAATCCCTGCCACCACAGCAGTGCCACGGGCTGACTGCCTCCAGGCCACACCATGTCAGTGACTAGTACAGAGAATCCCTGCCACCACAGCAGTGCCACGGGCTGACTGCCTCCAGACCACGCCATGTCAGTGACCAGTACAGAGAATCCCTGCCACCACAGCAGTGCCACGGGCTGACTGCCTCCAGGCCACACCAGGTCAGTGACCAGTGCAGAGAATCCCTGCCACCACAGCAGTGCCACGGGCTGACTGCCTCCAGGCCACGCCAGGTCAGTGACCAGTACAGAGAATCCCTGCCACCACAGCAGTGCCACGGGCTGACTGCCTCCAGGCCACACCATGTCAGTGACTAGTACAGAGAATCCCTGCCACCTCAGCACTGCCACGGGCTGACTGCCTCCAGGCCACGCCAGGTCAGTGACCAGTACAGAGAATCCCTGCCACCTCAGCACTGCCACGGGCTGACTGCCTCCAGGCCACACCATGTCAGTGACTAGTACAGAGAATCCCTGCCACCACAGCAGTGCCATGGGCTGACTGCCTCCAGGCCACGCGATGTCAGTGACCAGTGCAGAGAATCCCTACCACCTCAGCACTGCCACGAGCTGACTGCCTCCAGGCCACACCAGGTCAGTGACCAGTACAGAGAATCCCTACCACCTCAGCACTGCCACGAGCTGACTGCCTCCAGGCCACACCAGGTCAGTGACCAGTACAGAGAATCCCTGCCACCACAGCAGTGCCACGGGCTGACTGCCTCCAGGCCACACCAGGTCAGTGACCAGTACAGAGAATCCCTGCCACCACAGCAGTGCCACGGGCTGACTGCCTCTAGGCCACGCCATGTCAGTGACTAGTACAGAGACTCCCCTACAACCTCAGCACTGCCACGGGCTGACTGCCTCCAGGCCACGCCATATCAGTGACCAGTACAGAGAATCCCTGCCACCACAGCAGTGCCACGGGCTGACTGCCTCCAGGCCACACCAGGTCAGTGACCAGTACAGAGAATCCCTGCCACCACAGCAGTGCCACGGTCTGACTGCCTCCAGGCCACATCAGGTCAGTGACCAGTACAGAGACTCCCTGCCACCACAGCAGTGCCACGGGCTGACTGCCTCTAGGCCACGCCATGTCAGTGACTAGTACAGAGACTCCCCTACCACCTCAGCACTGCCACGGGCTGACTGCCCCAGGCCACGCCATATCAGTGACCAGTACAGAGAATCCCTGCCACCACAGCAGTGCCACGGGCTGACTGCCTCCAGGCCACACCAGGTCAGTGACCAGTACAGAGAATCCCTGCCACCACAGCAGTGCCACGAGCTGACTGCCTCCAGGCCACACCAGGTCAGTGACCAGTACAGAGAATCCCTGCCACCACAGCACTGCCACGGGCTGACTGCCTCCAGGCCACGCCAGGTCATTGACCAGTACAGAGAATCCCTGCCACCACAGCAGTGCCACGGGCTGACTGCCTCCAGGCCACACCATGTCAGTGACTAGTACAGAGAATCCCTGCCACCACAGCAGTGCCACGGGCTGACTGCCTCCAGGCCACGCCATGTCAGTGACTAGTACAGAGACTCCCCTACAACCTCAGCACTGCCACGGGCTGACTGCCTCCAGGCCACGCCATATCAGTGACCAGTACAGAGAATCCCTGCCACCACAGCAGTGCCACGGGCTGACTGCCTCCAGGCCACACCAGGTCAGTGACCAGTACAGAGAATCCCTGCCACCACAGCAGTGCCACGGTCTGACTGCCTCCAGGCCACACCAGGTCAGTGACCAGTACAGAGAATCCCTACCACCTCAGCACTGCCACGAGCTGACTGCCTCCAGGCCACACCAGGTCAGTGACCAGTACAGAGAATCCCTGCCACCACAGCAGTGCCACGGGCTGACTGCCTCCAGGCCACACCAGGTCAGTGACCAGTACAGAGAATCCCTGCCACCACAGCAGTGCCACGGGCTGACTGCCTCTAGGCCACGCCATGTCAGTGACTAGTACAGAGACTCCCCTACCACCTCAGCACTGCCACGGGCTGACTGCCTCCAGGCCACGCCATATCAGTGACCAGTACAGAGAATCCCTGCCACCACAGCAGTGCCACGGGCTGACTGCCTCCAGGCCACACCATGTCAGTGACTAGTACAGAGAATCCCTGCCACCACAGCAGTGCCACGGGCTGACTGCCTCCAGGCCACACCATGTCAGTGACTAGTACAGAGACTCCCCTACAACCTCAGCACTGCCACGGGCTGACTGCCTCCAGGCCACGCCATATCAGTGACCAGTACAGAGAATCCCTGCCACCACAGCAGTGCCACGGGCTGACTGCCTCCAGGCCACACCAGGTCAGTGACCAGTACAGAGAATCCCTGCCACCACAGCAGTGCCACGGTCTGACTGCCTCCAGGCCACACCAGGTCAGTGACCAGTACAGAGACTCCCTACCACCTCAGCACTGCCACGGGCTGACTGCCTCCAGGCCACACCAGGTCAGTGACCAGTACAGAGAATCCCTGCCACCACAGCAGTGCCACGGGCTGACTGCCTCCAGGCCACACCATGTCAGTGACCAGTACAGAGAATCCCTGCCACCACAGCAGTGCCACGGGCTGACTGCCTCCAGGCCACACCATGTCAGTGACTAGTACAGAGAATCCCTGCCACCACAGCAGTGCCACGGGCTGACTGCCTCCAGGCCACGCCAGGTCAGTGACCAGTACAGAGAATCCCTGCCACCACAGCAGTGCCACGGGCTGACTGCCTCCAGGCCACGCCATGTCAGTGACCAGTACAGAGACTCCCTGCCACCACAGCACTGCCACGGGCTGACTGCCTCCAGGCCACGCCAGGTCAGTGACCAGTACAGAGAATCCCTGCCACCACAGCAGTGCCACGAGCTGACTGCCTCCAGGCCACGCCAGGTCAGTGACCAGTACAGAGAATCCCTGCCACCACAGCAGTGCCACGGGCTGACTGCCTCCAGGCCACGCCATGTCAGTGACTAGTACAGAGAATCCCTTCCACCACAGCAGTGCCACGGGCTGACTGCCTCCAGGCCACACCAGGTCAGTGACCAGTACAGAGACTCCCTACCACCTCAGCACTGCCACGGGCTGACTGCCTCCAGGCCACACCATGTCAGTGACCAGTACAGAGAATCCCTGCCACCACAGCAGTGCCACGGGCTGACTGCCTCCAGGCCACACCAGGTCAGTGACTAGTACAGAGAATCCCTGCCACCACAGCAGTGCCACGGGCTGACTGCCTCCAGGCCACACCATGTCAGTGACCAGTACAGAGAATCCCTGCCACCACAGCAGTGCCACGGGCTGACTGCCTCCAGGCCACACCAGGTCAGTGACTAGTACAGAGAATCCCTGCCACCACAGCAGTGCCACGGGCTGACTGCCTCCAGGCCACGCCATGTCAGTGACCAGTACAGAGAATCCCTGCCACCACAGCAGTGCCACGGGCTGACTGCCTCCAGGCCACGCCAGGTCAGTGACCAGTACAGAGAATCTCTGCCACCACAGCAGTGCCACGGGCTGACTGCCTCCAGGCCACGCCATGTCAGTGACCAGTACAGAGACTCCCTGCCACCACAGCACTGCCACGGGCTGACTGCCTCCAGGCCACGCCAGGTCAGTGACCAGTACAGAGAATCCCTGCCACCACAGCAGTGCCACGAGCTGACTGCCTCCAGGCCACGCCAGGTCAGTGACCAGTACAGAGAATCCCTGCCACCACAGCAGTGCCACGGGCTGACTGCCTCCAGGCCACACCATGTCAGTGACTAGTACAGAGAATCCCTGCCACCACAGCAGTGCCACGGGCTGACTGCCTCCAGACCACGCCATGTCAGTGACCAGTACAGAGAATCCCTGCCACCACAGCAGTGCCACGGGCTGACTGCCTCCAGGCCACACCAGGTCAGTGACCAGTACAGAGAATCCCTGCCACCACAGCAGTGCCACGGGCTGACTGCCTCCAGGCCACACCATGTCAGTGACTAGTACAGAAAATCCCTGCCACCACAGCAGTGCCACGGGCTGACTGCCTCCAGGCCACGCCATGTCAGTGACTAGTACAGAGAATCCCTGCCACCACAGCAGTGCCACGGGCTGACTGCCTCCAGGCCACACCAGGTCAGTGACCAGTACAGAGAATCCCTGCCACCTCAGCAGTGCCACGGGCTGACTGCCTCCAGGCCACACCATGTCAGTGACTAGTACAGAGACTCCCCTACCACCTCAGCAGTGCCACGGGCTGACTGCCTCCAGGCCACGCCATGTCAGTGACCAGTGCAGAGAATCCCTACCACCTCAGCACTGCCACGAGCTGACTGCCTCCAGGCCACACCAGGTCAGTGACCAGTACAGAGAATCCCTGCCACCACAGCAGTGCCACGGGCTGACTGCCTCCAGGCCACACCAGGTCAGTGACTAGTACAGAGAATCCCTGCCACCACAGCAGTGCCACGGGCTGACTGCCTCCAGACCACGCCATGTCAGTGACCAGTACAGAGAATCCCTGCCACCACAGCAGTGCCACGGGCTGACTGCCTCCAGGCCACACCATGTCAGTGACCAGTACAGAGAATCCCTGCCACCACAGCAGTGCCACGGGCTGACTGCCTCCAGGCCACACCATGTCAGTGACTAGTACAGAGAATCCCTGCCACCACAGCAGTGCCACGGGCTGACTGCCTCCAGGCCACGCCAGGTCAGTGACCAGTACAGAGAATCCCTGCCACCACAGCAGTGCCACGGGCTGACTGCCTCCAGGCCACACCAGGTCAGTGACTAGTACAGAGAATCCCTGCCACCACAGCAGTGCCACGGGCTGACTGCCTCCAGACCACACCAGGTCAGTGACCAGTACAGAGAATCCCTGCCACCACAGCAGTGCCACGGGCTGACTGCCTCCAGGCCACACCATGTCAGTGACTAGTACAGAGAATCCCTGCCACCACAGCAGTGCCACGGGCTGACTGCCTCCAGACCACGCCATGTCAGTGACCAGTACAGAGAATACCTGCCACCACAGCAGTGCCACGGGCTGACTGCCTCCAGGCCACACCAGGTTAGTGACCAGTACAGAGAATCCCTGCCACCACAGCAGTGCCACGGGCTGACTGCCTCCAGGCCACACCATGTCAGTGACTAATACAGAGAATCCCTGCCACCACAGCAGTGCCACGGGCTGACTGCCTCCAGACCACGCCATGTCAGTGACCAGTACAGAGAATCCCTGCCATCACAGCAGTGCCATGGGCTGACTGCCTCCAGGCCACGCCATGTCAGTGACCAGTGCAGGGAATCCCTACCACCTCAGCACTGCCACGAGCTGACTGCCTCCAGGCCACACCAGGTCAGTGACCAGTACAGAGAATCCCTACCACCTCAGCACTGCCACGAGCTGACTGCCTCCAGGCCACACCAGGTCAGTGACCAGTACAGAGAATCCCTGCCACCACAGCAGTGCCACGGGCTGACTGCCTCTAGGCCACGCCATGTCAGTGACTAGTACAGAGACTCCCCTACCACCTCAGCACTGCCACGGGCTGACTTCCTCCAGGCCACGCCATATCAGTGACCAGTACAGAGAATCCCTGCCACCACAGCAGTGCCACGGGCTGACAGCCTCCAGGCCACGCCATGTCAGTGACTAGTACAGAGAATCCCTACCACCTCAGCACTGCCACGGCTGACTGCCTCCAGGCCACACCAGGTCAGTGACCAGTACAGAGAATCCCTGCCACCACAGCAGTGCCACGGGCTGACTGCCTCCAGGCCACACCAGGTCAGTGACCAGTACAGAGAATCCCTGCCACCACAGCAGTGCCACGGGCTGACTGCCTCTAGGCCACGCCATGTCAGTGACTAGTACAGAGACTCCCCTGCCACCACAGCAGTGCCACGGGCTGACTGCCTCCAGGCCACACCAGGTCAGTGACCAGTACAGAGAATCCCTGCCACCACAGCAGTGCCACGGGCTGACTGCCTCCAGGCCACACCATGTCAGTGACTAGTACAGAGAATCCCTGCCACCACAGCAGTGCCACGGGCTGACTGCCTCCAGACCACGCCATGTCAGTGACCAGTACAGAGAATCCCTGCCACCACAGCAGTGCCACGGGCTGACTGCCTCCAGGCCACACCAGGTCAGTGACCAGTGCAGAGAATCCCTGCCACCACAGCAGTGCCACGGGCTGACTGCCTCCAGGCCACGCCAGGTCAGTGACCAGTACAGAGAATCCCTGCCACCACAGCAGTGCCACGGGCTGACTGCCTCCAGGCCACACCATGTCAGTGACTAGTACAGAGAATCCCTGCCACCACAGCAGTGCCACGGGCTGACTGCCTCCAGACCACGCCATGTCAGTGACCAGTACAGAGAATCCCTGCCATCACAGCAGTGCCATGGGCTGACTGCCTCCAGGCCACGCCATGTCAGTGACCAGTGCAGAGAATCCCTACCACCTCAGCACTGCCACGAGCTGACTGCCTCCAGGCCACACCAGGTCAGTGACCAGTACAGAGAATCCCTACCACCTCAGCACTGCCACGAGCTGACTGCCTCCAGGCCACACCAGGTCAGTGACCAGTACAGAGAATCCCTGCCACCACAGCAGTGCCACGGGCTGACTGCCTCTAGGCCACGCCATGTCAGTGACTAGTACAGAGACTCCCCTACCACCTCAGCACTGCCACGGGCTGACTTCCTCCAGGCCACGCCATATCAGTGACCAGTACAGAGAATCCCTGCCACCACAGCAGTGCCACGGGCTGACAGCCTCCAGGCCACGCCATGTCAGTGACTAGTACAGAGAATCCCTACCACCTCAGCACTGCCACGGCTGACTGCCTCCAGGCCACACCAGGTCAGTGACCAGTACAGAGAATCCCTGCCACCACAGCAGTGCCACGGGCTGACTGCCTCCAGGCCACACCAGGTCAGTGACCAGTACAGAGAATCCCTGCCACCACAGCAGTGCCACGGGCTGACTGCCTCTAGGCCACGCCATGTCAGTGACTAGTACAGAGACTCCCCTGCCACCACAGCAGTGCCACGGGCTGACTGCCTCCAGGCCACACCAGGTCAGTGACCAGTACAGAGAATCCCTGCCACCACAGCAGTGCCACGGGCTGACTGCCTCCAGGCCACACCATGTCAGTGACTAGTACAGAGAATCCCTGCCACCACAGCAGTGCCACGGGCTGACTGCCTCCAGACCACGCCATGTCAGTGACCAGTACAGAGAATCCCTGCCACCACAGCAGTGCCACGGGCTGACTGCCTCCAGGCCACACCAGGTCAGTGACCAGTGCAGAGAATCCCTGCCACCACAGCAGTGCCACGGGCTGACTGCCTCCAGGCCACGCCAGGTCAGTGACCAGTACAGAGAATCCCTGCCACCACAGCAGTGCCACGGGCTGACTGCCTCCAGGCCACACCAGGTCAGTGACTAGTACAGAGAATCCCTGCCACCACAGCAGTGCCACGGGCTGACTGCCTCCAGACCACACCAGGTCAGTGACCAGTACAGAGAATCCCTGCCACCACAGAAGTGCCACGGGCTGACTGCCTCCAGGCCACACCATGTCAGTGACTAGTACAGAGAATCCCTGCCACCACAGCAGTGCCACGGGCTGACTGCCTCCAGACCACGCCATGTCAGTGACCAGTACAGAGAATCCCTGCCACCACAGCAGTGCCACGGGCTGACTGCCTCCAGGCCACACCAGGTCAGTGACCAGTACAGAGAATCCCTGCCACCACAGCAGTGCCACGGGCTGACTGCCTCCAGGCCACACCATGTCAGTGACTAGTACAGAGAATCCCTGCCACCACAGCAGTGCCACGGGCTGACTGCCTCCAGACCACGCCATGTCAGTGACCAGTACAGAGAATCCCTGCCATCACAGCAGTGCCATGGGCTGACTGCCTCCAGGCCACGCCATGTCAGTGACCAGTGCAGAGAATCCCTACCACCTCAGCACTGCCACGAGCTGACTGCCTCCAGGCCACACCAGGTCAGTGACCAGTACAGAGAATCCCTACCACCTCAGCACTGCCACGAGCTGACTGCCTCCAGGCCACACCAGGTCAGTGACCAGTACAGAGAATCCCTGCCACCACAGCAGTGCCACGGGCTGACTGCCTCTAGGCCACGCCATGTCAGTGACTAGTACAGAGACTCCCCTACCACCTCAGCACTGCCACGGGCTGACTGCCTCCAGGCCACGCCATATCAGTGACCAGTACAGAGAATCCCTGCCACCACAGCAGTGCCACGGGCTGACAGCCTCCAGGCCACGCCATGTCAGTGACTAGTACAGAGAATCCCTACCACCTCAGCACTGCCACGGCTGACTGCCTCCAGGCCACACCAGGTCAGTGACCAGTACAGAGACTCCCTACCACCTCAGCACTGCCACGGGCTGACTGCCTCCAGGCCACACCAGGTCAGTGACCAGTACAGAGAATCCCTGCCACCACAGCAGTGCCACGGGCTGACTGCCTCCAGGCCACACCATGTCAGTGACCAGTACAGAGAATCCCTGCCACCACAGCAGTGCCACGGGCTGACTGCCTCCAGGCCACACCATGTCAGTGACTAGTACAGAGAATCCCTGCCACCACAGCAGTGCCACGGGCTGACTGCCTCCAGGCCACGCCAGGTCAGTGACCAGTACAGAGAATCCCTGCCACCACAGCAGTGCCACGGGCTGACTGCCTCCAGGCCACGCCATGTCAGTGACCAGTACAGAGACTCCCTGCCACCACAGCACTGCCACGGGCTGACTGCCTCCAGGCCACGCCAGGTCAGTGACCAGTACAGAGAATCCCTGCCACCACAGCAGTGCCACGAGCTGACTGCCTCCAGGCCACGCCAGGTCAGTGACCAGTACAGAGAATCCCTGCCACCACAGCAGTGCCACGGGCTGACTGCCTCCAGGCCACGCCATGTCAGTGACTAGTACAGAGAATCCCTTCCACCACAGCAGTGCCACGGGCTGACTGCCTCCAGGCCACACCAGGTCAGTGACCAGTACAGAGACTCCCTACCACCTCAGCACTGCCACGGGCTGACTGCCTCCAGGCCACACCATGTCAGTGACCAGTACAGAGAATCCCTGCCACCACAGCAGTGCCACGGGCTGACTGCCTCCAGGCCACACCAGGTCAGTGACTAGTACAGAGAATCCCTGCCACCACAGCAGTGCCACGGGCTGACTGCCTCCAGGCCACACCATGTCAGTGACCAGTACAGAGAATCCCTGCCACCACAGCAGTGCCACGGGCTGACTGCCTCCAGGCCACACCAGGTCAGTGACTAGTACAGAGAATCCCTGCCACCACAGCAGTGCCACGGGCTGACTGCCTCCAGGCCACGCCATGTCAGTGACCAGTACAGAGAATCCCTGCCACCACAGCAGTGCCACGGGCTGACTGCCTCCAGGCCACGCCAGGTCAGTGACCAGTACAGAGAATCTCTGCCACCACAGCAGTGCCACGGGCTGACTGCCTCCAGGCCACGCCATGTCAGTGACCAGTACAGAGACTCCCTGCCACCACAGCACTGCCACGGGCTGACTGCCTCCAGGCCACGCCAGGTCAGTGACCAGTACAGAGAATCCCTGCCACCACAGCAGTGCCACGAGCTGACTGCCTCCAGGCCACGCCAGGTCAGTGACCAGTACAGAGAATCCCTGCCACCACAGCAGTGCCACGGGCTGACTGCCTCCAGGCCACACCATGTCAGTGACTAGTACAGAGAATCCCTGCCACCACAGCAGTGCCACGGGCTGACTGCCTCCAGACCACGCCATGTCAGTGACCAGTACAGAGAATCCCTGCCACCACAGCAGTGCCACGGGCTGACTGCCTCCAGGCCACACCAGGTCAGTGACCAGTACAGAGAATCCCTGCCACCACAGCAGTGCCACGGGCTGACTGCCTCCAGGCCACACCATGTCAGTGACTAGTACAGAAAATCCCTGCCACCACAGCAGTGCCACGGGCTGACTGCCTCCAGGCCACGCCATGTCAGTGACTAGTACAGAGAATCCCTGCCACCACAGCAGTGCCACGGGCTGACTGCCTCCAGGCCACACCAGGTCAGTGACCAGTACAGAGAATCCCTGCCACCTCAGCAGTGCCACGGGCTGACTGCCTCCAGGCCACACCATGTCAGTGACTAGTACAGAGACTCCCCTACCACCTCAGCAGTGCCACGGGCTGACTGCCTCCAGGCCACGCCATGTCAGTGACCAGTGCAGAGAATCCCTACCACCTCAGCACTGCCACGAGCTGACTGCCTCCAGGCCACACCAGGTCAGTGACCAGTACAGAGAATCCCTGCCACCACAGCAGTGCCACGGGCTGACTGCCTCCAGGCCACACCAGGTCAGTGACTAGTACAGAGAATCCCTGCCACCACAGCAGTGCCACGGGCTGACTGCCTCCAGACCACGCCATGTCAGTGACCAGTACAGAGAATCCCTGCCACCACAGCAGTGCCACGGGCTGACTGCCTCCAGGCCACACCATGTCAGTGACCAGTACAGAGAATCCCTGCCACCACAGCAGTGCCACGGGCTGACTGCCTCCAGGCCACACCATGTCAGTGACTAGTACAGAGAATCCCTGCCACCACAGCAGTGCCACGGGCTGACTGCCTCCAGGCCACGCCAGGTCAGTGACCAGTACAGAGAATCCCTGCCACCACAGCAGTGCCACGGGCTGACTGCCTCCAGGCCACACCAGGTCAGTGACTAGTACAGAGAATCCCTGCCACCACAGCAGTGCCACGGGCTGACTGCCTCCAGACCACACCAGGTCAGTGACCAGTACAGAGAATCCCTGCCACCACAGCAGTGCCACGGGCTGACTGCCTCCAGGCCACACCATGTCAGTGACTAGTACAGAGAATCCCTGCCACCACAGCAGTGCCACGGGCTGACTGCCTCCAGACCACGCCATGTCAGTGACCAGTACAGAGAATACCTGCCACCACAGCAGTGCCACGGGCTGACTGCCTCCAGGCCACACCAGGTTAGTGACCAGTACAGAGAATCCCTGCCACCACAGCAGTGCCACGGGCTGACTGCCTCCAGGCCACACCATGTCAGTGACTAATACAGAGAATCCCTGCCACCACAGCAGTGCCACGGGCTGACTGCCTCCAGACCACGCCATGTCAGTGACCAGTACAGAGAATCCCTGCCATCACAGCAGTGCCATGGGCTGACTGCCTCCAGGCCACGCCATGTCAGTGACCAGTGCAGGGAATCCCTACCACCTCAGCACTGCCACGAGCTGACTGCCTCCAGGCCACACCAGGTCAGTGACCAGTACAGAGAATCCCTACCACCTCAGCACTGCCACGAGCTGACTGCCTCCAGGCCACACCAGGTCAGTGACCAGTACAGAGAATCCCTGCCACCACAGCAGTGCCACGGGCTGACTGCCTCTAGGCCACGCCATGTCAGTGACTAGTACAGAGACTCCCCTACCACCTCAGCACTGCCACGGGCTGACTTCCTCCAGGCCACGCCATATCAGTGACCAGTACAGAGAATCCCTGCCACCACAGCAGTGCCACGGGCTGACAGCCTCCAGGCCACGCCATGTCAGTGACTAGTACAGAGAATCCCTACCACCTCAGCACTGCCACGGCTGACTGCCTCCAGGCCACACCAGGTCAGTGACCAGTACAGAGAATCCCTGCCACCACAGCAGTGCCACGGGCTGACTGCCTCCAGGCCACACCAGGTCAGTGACCAGTACAGAGAATCCCTGCCACCACAGCAGTGCCACGGGCTGACTGCCTCTAGGCCACGCCATGTCAGTGACTAGTACAGAGACTCCCCTGCCACCACAGCAGTGCCACGGGCTGACTGCCTCCAGGCCACACCAGGTCAGTGACCAGTACAGAGAATCCCTGCCACCACAGCAGTGCCACGGGCTGACTGCCTCCAGGCCACACCATGTCAGTGACTAGTACAGAGAATCCCTGCCACCACAGCAGTGCCACGGGCTGACTGCCTCCAGACCACGCCATGTCAGTGACCAGTACAGAGAATCCCTGCCACCACAGCAGTGCCACGGGCTGACTGCCTCCAGGCCACACCAGGTCAGTGACCAGTGCAGAGAATCCCTGCCACCACAGCAGTGCCACGGGCTGACTGCCTCCAGGCCACGCCAGGTCAGTGACCAGTACAGAGAATCCCTGCCACCACAGCAGTGCCACGGGCTGACTGCCTCCAGGCCACACCATGTCAGTGACTAGTACAGAGAATCCCTGCCACCACAGCAGTGCCACGGGCTGACTGCCTCCAGACCACGCCATGTCAGTGACCAGTACAGAGAATCCCTGCCATCACAGCAGTGCCATGGGCTGACTGCCTCCAGGCCACGCCATGTCAGTGACCAGTGCAGAGAATCCCTACCACCTCAGCACTGCCACGAGCTGACTGCCTCCAGGCCACACCAGGTCAGTGACCAGTACAGAGAATCCCTACCACCTCAGCACTGCCACGAGCTGACTGCCTCCAGGCCACACCAGGTCAGTGACCAGTACAGAGAATCCCTGCCACCACAGCAGTGCCACGGGCTGACTGCCTCTAGGCCACGCCATGTCAGTGACTAGTACAGAGACTCCCCTACCACCTCAGCACTGCCACGGGCTGACTTCCTCCAGGCCACGCCATATCAGTGACCAGTACAGAGAATCCCTGCCACCACAGCAGTGCCACGGGCTGACAGCCTCCAGGCCACGCCATGTCAGTGACTAGTACAGAGAATCCCTACCACCTCAGCACTGCCACGGCTGACTGCCTCCAGGCCACACCAGGTCAGTGACCAGTACAGAGAATCCCTGCCACCACAGCAGTGCCACGGGCTGACTGCCTCCAGGCCACACCAGGTCAGTGACCAGTACAGAGAATCCCTGCCACCACAGCAGTGCCACGGGCTGACTGCCTCTAGGCCACGCCATGTCAGTGACTAGTACAGAGACTCCCCTGCCACCACAGCAGTGCCACGGGCTGACTGCCTCCAGGCCACACCAGGTCAGTGACCAGTACAGAGAATCCCTGCCACCACAGCAGTGCCACGGGCTGACTGCCTCCAGGCCACACCATGTCAGTGACTAGTACAGAGAATCCCTGCCACCACAGCAGTGCCACGGGCTGACTGCCTCCAGACCACGCCATGTCAGTGACCAGTACAGAGAATCCCTGCCACCACAGCAGTGCCACGGGCTGACTGCCTCCAGGCCACACCAGGTCAGTGACCAGTGCAGAGAATCCCTGCCACCACAGCAGTGCCACGGGCTGACTGCCTCCAGGCCACGCCAGGTCAGTGACCAGTACAGAGAATCCCTGCCACCACAGCAGTGCCACGGGCTGACTGTCTCCAGGCCACACCAGGTCAGTGACTAGTACAGAGAATCCCTGCCACCACAGCAGTGCCACGGGCTGACTGCCTCCAGACCACACCAGGTCAGTGACCAGTACAGAGAATCCCTGCCACCACAGAAGTGCCACGGGCTGACTGCCTCCAGGCCACACCATGTCAGTGACTAGTACAGAGAATCCCTGCCACCACAGCAGTGCCACGGGCTGACTGCCTCCAGACCACGCCATGTCAGTGACCAGTACAGAGAATCCCTGCCACCACAGCAGTGCCACGGGCTGACTGCCTCCAGGCCACACCAGGTCAGTGACCAGTACAGAGAATCCCTGCCACCACAGCAGTGCCACGGGCTGACTGCCTCCAGGCCACACCATGTCAGTGACTAGTACAGAGAATCCCTGCCACCACAGCAGTGCCACGGGCTGACTGCCTCCAGACCACGCCATGTCAGTGACCAGTACAGAGAATCCCTGCCATCACAGCAGTGCCATGGGCTGACTGCCTCCAGGCCACGCCATGTCAGTGACCAGTGCAGAGAATCCCTACCACCTCAGCACTGCCACGAGCTGACTGCCTCCAGGCCACACCAGGTCAGTGACCAGTACAGAGAATCCCTACCACCTCAGCACTGCCACGAGCTGACTGCCTCCAGGCCACACCAGGTCAGTGACCAGTACAGAGAATCCCTGCCACCACAGCAGTGCCACGGGCTGACTGCCTCTAGGCCACGCCATGTCAGTGACTAGTACAGAGACTCCCCTACCACCTCAGCACTGCCACGGGCTGACTGCCTCCAGGCCACGCCATATCAGTGACCAGTACAGAGAATCCCTGCCACCACAGCAGTGCCACGGGCTGACAGCCTCCAGGCCACGCCATGTCAGTGACTAGTACAGAGAATCCCTACCACCTCAGCACTGCCACGGCTGACTGCCTCCAGGCCACACCAGGTCAGTGACCAGTACAGAGAATCCCTGCCACCACAGCAGTGCCACGGGCTGACTGCCTCCAGGCCACACCAGGTCAGTGACCAGTACAGAGAATCCCTGCCACCACAGCAGTGCCACGGGCTGACTGCCTCTAGGCCACGCCATGTCAGTGACTAGTACAGAGACTCCCCTGCCACCACAGCAGTGCCACGGGCTGACTGCCTCCAGGCCACACCAGGTCAGTGACCAGTACAGAGAATCCCTGCCACCACAGCAGTGCCACGGGCTGACTGCCTCCAGGCCACACCATGTCAGTGGCTAGTACAGAGAATCCCTGCCACCACAGCAGTGCCACGGGCTGACTGCCTCCAGACCACGCCATGTCAGTGACCAGTACAGAGAATCCCTGCCACCACAGCAGTGCCACGGGCTGACTGCCTCCAGGCCACACCAGGTCAGTGACCAGTGCAGAGAATCCCTGCCACCACAGCAGTGCCACGGGCTGACTGCCTCCAGGCCACGCCAGGTCAGTGACCAGTACAGAGAATCCCTGCCACCACAGCAGTGCCACGGGCTGACTGCCTCCAGGCCACACCATGTCAGTGACTAGTACAGAGAATCCCTGCCACCTCAGCACTGCCACGGGCTGACTGCCTCCAGGCCACGCCAGGTCAGTGACCAGTACAGAGAATCCCTGCCACCTCAGCACTGCCACGGGCTGACTGCCTCCAGGCCACACCATGTCAGTGACTAGTACAGAGAATCCCTGCCACCACAGCAGTGCCATGGGCTGACTGCCTCCAGGCCACGCGATGTCAGTGACCAGTGCAGAGAATCCCTACCACCTCAGCACTGCCACGAGCTGACTGCCTCCAGGCCACACCAGGTCAGTGACCAGTACAGAGAATCCCTACCACCTCAGCACTGCCACGAGCTGACTGCCTCCAGGCCACACCAGGTCAGTGACCAGTACAGAGAATCCCTGCCACCACAGCAGTGCCACGGGCTGACTGCCTCCAGGCCACACCAGGTCAGTGACCAGTACAGAGAATCCCTGCCACCACAGCAGTGCCACGGGCTGACTGCCTCTAGGCCACGCCATGTCAGTGACTAGTACAGAGACTCCCCTACAACCTCAGCACTGCCACGGGCTGACTGCCTCCAGGCCACGCCATATCAGTGACCAGTACAGAGAATCCCTGCCACCACAGCAGTGCCACGGGCTGACTGCCTCCAGGCCACACCAGGTCAGTGACCAGTACAGAGAATCCCTGCCACCACAGCAGTGCCACGGTCTGACTGCCTCCAGGCCACATCAGGTCAGTGACCAGTACAGAGACTCCCTACCACCTCAGCACTGCCACGGGCTGACTGCCTCCAGGCCACACCAGGTCAGTGACCAGTACAGAGAATCCCTGCCACCACAGCAGTGCCACGGGCTGACTGCCTCCAGGCCACACCATGTCAGTGACCAGTACAGAGAATCCCTGCCACCACAGCAGTGCCACGGGCTGACTGCCTCCAGGCCACACCATGTCAGTGACTAGTACAGAGAATCCCTGCCACCACAGCAGTGCCACGGGCTGACTGCCTCCAGGCCACGCCAGGTCAGTGACCAGTACAGAGAATCCCTGCCACCACAGCAGTGCCACGGGCTGACTGCCTCCAGGCCACGCCATGTCAGTGACCAGTACAGAGACTCCCTGCCACCACAGCACTGCCACGGGCTGACTGCCTCCAGGCCACGCCAGGTCAGTGACCAGTACAGAGAATCCCTGCCACCACAGCAGTGCCACGAGCTGACTGCCTCCAGGCCACGCCAGGTCAGTGACCAGTACAGAGAATCCCTGCCACCACAGCAGTGCCACGGGCTGACTGCCTCCAGGCCACGCCATGTCAGTGACTAGTACAGAGAATCCCTTCCACCACAGCAGTGCCACGGGCTGACTGCCTCCAGGCCACACCAGGTCAGTGACCAGTACAGAGACTCCCTACCACCTCAGCACTGCCACGGGCTGACTGCCTCCAGGCCACACCATGTCAGTGACCAGTACAGAGAATCCCTGCCACCACAGCAGTGCCACGGGCTGACTGCCTCCAGGCCACACCAGGTCAGTGACTAGTACAGAGAATCCCTGCCACCACAGCAGTGCCACGGGCTGACTGCCTCCAGGCCACACCATGTCAGTGACCAGTACAGAGAATCGCTGCCACCACAGCAGTGCCACGGGCTGACTGCCTCCAGGCCACACCAGGTCAGTGACTAGTACAGAGAATCCCTGCCACCACAGCAGTGCCACGGGCTGACTGCCTCCAGGCCACGCCATGTCAGTGACCAGTACAGAGAATCCCTGCCACCACAGCAGTGCCACGGGCTGACTGCCTCCAGGCCACGCCAGGTCAGTGACCAGTACAGAGAATCCCTGCCACCACAGCAGTGCCACGGGCTGACTGCCTCCAGGCCACGCCATGTCAGTGACCAGTACAGAGACTCCCTGCCACCACAGCACTGCCACGGGCTGACTGCCTCCAGGCCACGCCAGGTCAGTGACCAGTACAGAGAATCCCTGCCACCACAGCAGTGCCACGAGCTGACTGCCTCCAGGCCACGCCAGGTCAGTGACCAGTACAGAGAATCCCTGCCACCACAGCAGTGCCACGGGCTGACTGCCTCCAGGCCACACCATGTCAGTGACTAGTACAGAGAATCCCTGCCACCACAGCAGTGCCACGGGCTGACTGCCTCCAGACCACGCCATGTCAGTGACCAGTACAGAGAATCCCTGCCACCACAGCAGTGCCACGGGCTGACTGCCTCCAGGCCACACCAGGTCAGTGACCAGTACAGAGAATCCCTGCCACCACAGCAGTGCCACGGGCTGACTGCCTCCAGGCCACACCATGTCAGTGACTAGTACAGAAAATCCCTGCCACCACAGCAGTGCCACGGGCTGACTGCCTCCAGGCCACGCCATGTCAGTGACTAGTACAGAGAATCCCTGCCACCACAGCAGTGCCACGGGCTGACTGCCTCCAGGCCACACCAGGTCAGTGACCAGTACAGAGAATCCCTGCCACCTCAGCAGTGCCACGGGCTGACTGCCTCCAGGCCACACCATGTCAGTGACTAGTACAGAGACTCCCCTACCACCTCAGCAGTGCCACGGGCTGACTGCCTCCAGGCCACGCCATGTCAGTGACCAGTGCAGAGAATCCCTACCACCTCAGCACTGCCACGAGCTGACTGCCTCCAGGCCACACCAGGTCAGTGACCAGTACAGAGAATCCCTGCCACCACAGCAGTGCCACGGGCTGACTGCCTCCAGGCCACACCAGGTCAGTGACTAGTACAGAGAATCCCTGCCACCACAGCAGTGCCACGGGCTGACTGCCTCCAGACCACGCCATGTCAGTGACCAGTACAGAGAATCCCTGCCACCACAGCAGTGCCACGGGCTGACTGCCTCCAGGCCACACCATGTCAGTGACCAGTACAGAGAATCCCTGCCACCACAGCAGTGCCACGGGCTGACTGCCTCCAGGCCACACCATGTCAGTGACTAGTACAGAGAATCCCTGCCACCACAGCAGTGCCACGGGCTGACTGCCTCCAGGCCACGCCAGGTCAGTGACCAGTACAGAGAATCCCTGCCACCACAGCAGTGCCACGGGCTGACTGCCTCCAGGCCACACCAGGTCAGTGACTAGTACAGAGAATCCCTGCCACCACAGCAGTGCCACGGGCTGACTGCCTCCAGACCACACCAGGTCAGTGACCAGTACAGAGAATCCCTGCCACCACAGCAGTGCCACGGGCTGACTGCCTCCAGGCCACACCATGTCAGTGACTAGTACAGAGAATCCCTGCCACCACAGCAGTGCCACGGGCTGACTGCCTCCAGACCACGCCATGTCAGTGACCAGTACAGAGAATACCTGCCACCACAGCAGTGCCACGGGCTGACTGCCTCCAGGCCACACCAGGTTAGTGACCAGTACAGAGAATCCCTGCCACCACAGCAGTGCCACGGGCTGACTGCCTCCAGGCCACACCATGTCAGTGACTAATACAGAGAATCCCTGCCACCACAGCAGTGCCACGGGCTGACTGCCTCCAGACCACACCAGGTCAGTGACCAGTACAGAGAATCCCTGCCACCACAGCAGTGCCACGGGCTGACTGCCTCCAGGCCACACCATGTCAGTGACTAGTACAGAAAATCCCTGCCACCACAGCAGTGCCACGGGCTGACTGCCTCCAGGCCACGCCATGTCAGTGACTAGTACAGAGAATCCCTGCCACCACAGCAGTGCCACGGGCTGACTGCCTCCAGGCCACACCAGGTCAGTGACCAGTACAGAGAATCCCTGCCACCTCAGCAGTGCCACGGGCTGACTGCCTCCAGGCCACACCATGTCAGTGACTAGTACAGAGACTCCCCTACCACCTCAGCAGTGCCACGGGCTGACTGCCTCCAGGCCACGCCATGTCAGTGACCAGTGCAGAGAATCCCTACCACCTCAGCACTGCCACGAGCTGACTGCCTCCAGGCCACACCAGGTCAGTGACCAGTACAGAGAATCCCTACCACCTCAGCACTGCCACGAGCTGACTGCCTCCAGGCCACACCAGGTCAGTGACCAGTACAGAGAATCCCTGCCACCACAGCAGTGCCACGGGCTGACTGCCTCTAGGCCACGCCATGTCAGTGACTAGTACAGAGACTCCCCTACCACCTCAGCACTGCCACGGGCTGACTTCCTCCAGGCCACGCCATATCAGTGACCAGTACATAGAATCCCTGCCACCACAGCAGTGCCACGGGCTGACAGCCTCCAGGCCACGCCATGTCAGTGACTAGTACAGAGAATCCCTACCACCTCAGCACTGCCACGGCTGACTGCCTCCAGGCCACACCAGGTCAGTGACCAGTACAGAGAATCCCTGCCACCACAGCAGTGCCACGGGCTGACTGCCTCCAGGCCACACCAGGTCAGTGACCAGTACAGAGAATCCCTGCCACCACAGCAGTGCCACGGGCTGACTGCCTCTAGGCCACGCCATGTCAGTGACTAGTACAGAGACTCCCCTGCCACCACAGCAGTGCCACGGGCTGACTGCCTCCAGGCCACACCAGGTCAGTGACCAGTACAGAGAATCCCTGCCACCACAGCAGTGCCACGGGCTGACTGCCTCCAGGCCACACCATGTCAGTGACTAGTACAGAGAATCCCTGCCACCACAGCAGTGCCACGGGCTGACTGCCTCCAGACCACGCCATGTCAGTGACCAGTACAGAGAATCCCTGCCACCACAGCAGTGCCACGGGCTGACTGCCTCCAGGCCACACCAGGTCAGTGACCAGTGCAGAGAATCCCTGCCACCACAGCAGTGCCACGGGCTGACTGCCTCCAGGCCACGCCAGGTCAGTGACCAGTACAGAGAATCCCTGCCACCACAGCAGTGCCACGGGCTGACTGCCTCCAGGCCACACCAGGTCAGTGACTAGTACAGAGAATCCCTGCCACCACAGCAGTGCCACGGGCTGACTGCCTCCAGACCACACCAGGTCAGTGACCAGTACAGAGAATCCCTGCCACCACAGAAGTGCCACGGGCTGACTGCCTCCAGGCCACACCATGTCAGTGACTAGTACAGAGAATCCCTGCCACCACAGCAGTGCCACGGGCTGACTGCCTCCAGACCACGCCATGTCAGTGACCAGTACAGAGAATCCCTGCCACCACAGCAGTGCCACGGGCTGACTGCCTCCAGGCCACACCAGGTCAGTGACCAGTACAGAGAATCCCTGCCACCACAGCAGTGCCACGGGCTGACTGCCTCCAGGCCACACCATGTCAGTGACTAGTACAGAGAATCCCTGCCACCACAGCAGTGCCACGGGCTGACTGCCTCCAGACCACGCCATGTCAGTGACCAGTACAGAGAATCCCTGCCATCACAGCAGTGCCATGGGCTGACTGCCTCCAGGCCACGCCATGTCAGTGACCAGTGCAGAGAATCCCTACCACCTCAGCACTGCCACGAGCTGACTGCCTCCAGGCCACACCAGGTCAGTGACCAGTACAGAGAATCCCTACCACCTCAGCACTGCCACGAGCTGACTGCCTCCAGGCCACACCAGGTCAGTGACCAGTACAGAGAATCCCTGCCACCACAGCAGTGCCACGGGCTGACTGCCTCTAGGCCACGCCATGTCAGTGACTAGTACAGAGACTCCCCTACCACCTCAGCACTGCCACGGGCTGACTGCCTCCAGGCCACGCCATATCAGTGACCAGTACAGAGAATCCCTGCCACCACAGCAGTGCCACGGGCTGACAGCCTCCAGGCCACGCCATGTCAGTGACTAGTACAGAGAATCCCTACCACCTCAGCACTGCCACGGCTGACTGCCTCCAGGCCACACCAGGTCAGTGACCAGTACAGAGAATCCCTGCCACCACAGCAGTGCCACGGGCTGACTGCCTCCAGGCCACACCAGGTCAGTGACCAGTACAGAGAATCCCTGCCACCACAGCAGTGCCACGGGCTGACTGCCTCTAGGCCACGCCATGTCAGTGACTAGTACAGAGACTCCCCTGCCACCACAGCAGTGCCACGGGCTGACTGCCTCCAGGCCACACCAGGTCAGTGACCAGTACAGAGAATCCCTGCCACCACAGCAGTGCCACGGGCTGACTGCCTCCAGGCCACACCATGTCAGTGACTAGTACAGAGAATCCCTGCCACCACAGCAGTGCCACGGGCTGACTGCCTCCAGACCACGCCATGTCAGTGACCAGTACAGAGAATCCCTGCCACCACAGCAGTGCCACGGGCTGACTGCCTCCAGGCCACACCAGGTCAGTGACCAGTGCAGAGAATCCCTGCCACCACAGCAGTGCCACGGGCTGACTGCCTCCAGGCCACGCCAGGTCAGTGACCAGTACAGAGAATCCCTGCCACCACAGCAGTGCCACGGGCTGACTGCCTCCAGGCCACACCATGTCAGTGACTAGTACAGAGAATCCCTGCCACCTCAGCACTGCCACGGGCTGACTGCCTCCAGGCCACGCCAGGTCAGTGACCAGTACAGAGAATCCCTGCCACCTCAGCACTGCCACGGGCTGACTGCCTCCAGGCCACACCATGTCAGTGACTAGTACAGAGAATCCCTGCCACCACAGCAGTGCCATGGGCTGACTGCCTCCAGGCCACGCGATGTCAGTGACCAGTGCAGAGAATCCCTACCACCTCAGCACTGCCACGAGCTGACTGCCTCCAGGCCACACCAGGTCAGTGACCAGTACAGAGAATCCCTACCACCTCAGCACTGCCACGAGCTGACTGCCTCCAGGCCACACCAGGTCAGTGACCAGTACAGAGAATCCCTGCCACCACAGCAGTGCCACGGGCTGACTGCCTCCAGGCCACACCAGGTCAGTGACCAGTACAGAGAATCCCTGCCACCACAGCAGTGCCACGGGCTGACTGCCTCTAGGCCACGCCATGTCAGTGACTAGTACAGAGACTCCCCTACAACCTCAGCACTGCCACGGGCTGACTGCCTCCAGGCCACGCCATATCAGTGACCAGTACAGAGAATCCCTGCCACCACAGCAGTGCCACGGGCTGACTGCCTCCAGGCCACACCAGGTCAGTGACCAGTACAGAGAATCCCTGCCACCACAGCAGTGCCACGGTCTGACTGCCTCCAGGCCACATCAGGTCAGTGACCAGTACAGAGACTCCCTGCCACCACAGCAGTGCCACGGGCTGACTGCCTCTAGGCCACGCCATGTCAGTGACTAGTACAGAGACTCCCCTACCACCTCAGCACTGCCACGGGCTGACTGCCTCCAGGCCACGCCATATCAGTGACCAGTACAGAGAATCCCTGCCACCACAGCAGTGCCACGGGCTGACTGCCTCCAGGCCACACCAGGTCAGTGACCAGTACAGAGAATCCCTGCCACCACAGCAGTGCCACGAGCTGACTGCCTCCAGGCCACACCAGGTCAGTGACCAGTACAGAGAATCCCTGCCACCACAGCACTGCCACGGGCTGACTGCCTCCAGGCCACGCCAGGTCATTGACCAGTACAGAGAATCCCTGCCACCACAGCAGTGCCACGGGCTGACTGCCTCCAGGCCACACCATGTCAGTGACTAGTACAGAGAATCCCTGCCACCACAGCAGTGCCACGGGCTGACTGCCTCCAGGCCACGCCATGTCAGTGACTAGTACAGAGACTCCCCTACAACCTCAGCACTGCCACGGGCTGACTGCCTCCAGGCCACGCCATATCAGTGACCAGTACAGAGAATCCCTGCCACCACAGCAGTGCCACGGGCTGACTGCCTCCAGGCCACACCAGGTCAGTGACCAGTACAGAGAATCCCTGCCACCACAGCAGTGCCACGGTCTGACTGCCTCCAGGCCACACCAGGTCAGTGACCAGTACAGAGAATCCCTACCACCTCAGCACTGCCACGAGCTGACTGCCTCCAGGCCACACCAGGTCAGTGACCAGTACAGAGAATCCCTGCCACCACAGCAGTGCCACGGGCTGACTGCCTCCAGGCCACACCAGGTCAGTGACCAGTGCAGAGAATCCCTGCCACCACAGCAGTGCCACGGGCTGACTGCCTCTAGGCCACGCCATGTCAGTGACTAGTACAGAGACTCCCCTACCACCTCAGCACTGCCACGGGCTGACTGCCTCCAGGCCACGCCATATCAGTGACCAGTACAGAGAATCCCTGCCACCACAGCAGTGCCACGGGCTGACTGCCTCCAGGCCACACCATGTCAGTGACTAGTACAGAGAATCCCTGCCACCACAGCAGTGCCACGGGCTGACTGCCTCCAGGCCACGCCATGTCAGTGACTAGTACAGAGACTCCCCTACAACCTCAGCACTGCCACGGGCTGACTGCCTCCAGGCCACGCCATATCAGTGACCAGTACAGAGAATCCCTGCCACCACAGCAGTGCCACGGGCTGACTGCCTCCAGGCCACACCAGGTCAGTGACCAGTACAGAGAATCCCTGCCACCACAGCAGTGCCACGGTCTGACTGCCTCCAGGCCACACCAGGTCAGTGACCAGTACAGAGACTCCCTACCACCTCAGCACTGCCACGGGCTGACTGCCTCCAGGCCACACCAGGTCAGTGACCAGTACAGAGAATCCCTGCCACCACAGCAGTGCCACGGGCTGACTGCCTCCAGGCCACACCAGGTCAGTGACCAGTACAGAGAATCCCTGCCACCACAGCAGTGCCACGGGCTGACTGCCTCCAGGCCACACCAGGTCAGTGACCAGTACAGAGAATCCCTGCCACCACAGCAGTGCCACGGGCTGACTGCCTCCAGGCCACACCAGGTCAGTGACCAGTACAGAGACTCCCTACCACCACAGCAGTGCCACGGGCTGACTGCCTCCAGGCCACACCAGGTCAGTGACCAGTACAGAGACTCCCTACCACCTCAGCACTACCACGGGCTGACTGCCTCCAGGCCACACCAGTGACCAGTACAGAGAATCCCTGCCACCACAGCAATGCCACGGGCTGACTGCCTCCAGGCCACACCAGGTCAGTGACCAGTACAGAGAATCCCTGCCACCACAGCAGTGCCACGGGCTGACTGCCTCCAGGCCACACCAGGTCAGTGACCAGTACAGAGACTCCCTACCACCTCAGCACTGCCACGGGCTGACTGCCTCCAGGCCACACCAGGTCAGTGACCAGTACAGAGAATCCCTACCACCTCAGCAGTGCCACGGGCTGACTGCCTCCAGGCCACGCCAGGTCAGTGACCAGTACAGAGAATCCTTGCCACCACAGCAGTGCCACGGGCTGACTGCCTCCAGGCCACGCCAGGTCAGTGACCAGTACAGAGAATCCCTGCCACCACAGCAGTGCCACGAGCTGACTGCCTCCAGGCCACGCCAGGTCAGTGACCAGTACAGAGAATCCCTGCCACCACAGCAGTGCCACGGGCTGACTGCCTCCAGGCCACACCAGGTCAGTGACCAGTACAGAGAATCCCTGCCACCACAGCAGTGCCACGGGCTGACTGCCTCCAGGCCACACCAGGTCAGTGACCAGTACAGAGAATCCCTGCCACCACAGCAGTGCCACGGGCTTACTGCCTCCAGGCCACACCAGGTCAGTGAACAGTACAGAGACTCCCTACCACCTCAGCACTGCCATGGGCTGACTGCCTCCAGGCCACACCAGGTCAGTGACCAGTACAGAGAATCCCTACCACCTCAGCAGTGCCACGGGCTGACTGCCTCCAGGCCACACCAGGTCAGTGACCAGTACAGAGAATCCCTGCCACCACAGCAGTGCCACGGGCTGACTGCCTCCAGGCCACACCAGGTCAGTGACCAGTACAGAGAATCCCTGCCACCACAGCAGTGCCACGGGCTGACTGCCTCCAGGCCACACCAGGTCAGTGACTAGTACAGAGAGTCCCTGCCACCACAGCAGTGCCACGGGCTGACTGCCTCCAGGCCACACCATGTCAGTGACCAGTACAGAGAATCCCTGCCACCACATCAGTGCCACGGGCTGACTGCCTCCAGGCCACACCATGTCAGTGACTAGTACAGAGAATCCCTGCCACCACAGCAGTGCCACGGGCTGACTGCCTCCAGGCCACACCAGGTCAGTGACTAGTACAGAGAATCCCTGCCACCTCAGCACTGCCACGGCTGACTGCCTCCAGGCCACACCAGATCAGTGACTAGTACAGAGAATCCCTGCCACCTCAGCACTGCCACGGGCTGACTGCCTCCAGGCCACACCATGTCAGTGACTAGTACAGAGAATCCCTTCCACCACAGCAGTGCCACGGGCTGACTGCCTCCAGGCCACACCAGGTCAGTGACCAGTACAGAGAATCCCTGCCACCACAGCAGTGCCACGGGCTGACTGCCTCCAGGCCACACCAGGTCAGTGACCAGTACAGAGAATCCCTGCCACCACAGCAGTGCCACGGGCTGACTGCCTCAAGGCCACACCAGGTCAGTGAACAGTACAGAGACTCCCTACCACCTCAGCACTGCCATGGGCTGACTGCCTCCAGGCCACACCAGGTCAGTGACCAGTACAGAGAATCCCTACCACCTCAGCAGTGCCACGGGCTGACTGCCTCCAGGCCACACCAGGTCAGTGACCAGTACAGAGAATCCCTGCCACCACAGCAGTGCCACGGGTTGACTGCCTCCAGGCCACACCAGGTCAGTGACCAGTACAGAGAATCCCTGCCACCACAGCAGTGCCACGGGCTGACTGCCTCCAGGCCACACCATGTCAGTGACCAGTACAGAGAATCCCTGCCACCACATCAGTGCCACGGGCTGACTGCCTCCAGGCCACACCATGTCAGTGACTAGTACAGAGAATCCCTGCCACCACAGCAGTGCCACGGGCTGACTGCCTCCAGGCCACACCAGGTCAGTGACTAGTACAGAGAATCCCTGCCACCTCAGCACTGCCACGGCTGACTGCCTCCAGGCCACACCAGATCAGTGACTAGTACAGAGAATCCCTGCCACCTCAGCTCTGCCACGGGCTGACTGCCTCCAGGCCACACCATGTCAGTGACTAGTACAGAGAATCCCTTCCACCACAGCAGTGCCACGGGCTGACTGCCTCCAGGCCACACCAGGTCAGTGACCAGTACAGAGAATCCCTGCCACCACAGCAGTGCCACGGGCTGACTGCCTCCAGGCCACACCAGGTCAGTGACCAGTACAGAGAATCCCTGCCACCACAGCAGTGCCACGGGCTGACTGCCTCCAGGCCACACCAGGTCAGTGAACAGTACAGAGACTCCCTACCACCTCAGCACTGCCACGGGCTGACTGCCTCCAGGCCACACCAGGTCAGTGACCAGTACAGAGAATCCCTGCCACCACAGCAGTGCCACGGGCTGACTGCCTCCAGGCCACGCCATGTCAGTGACTAGTACAGAGAATCCCTGCCACCACAGCAGTGCCACGGGCTGACTGCCTCCAGGCCACGCCATGTCAGTGACTAGTACAGAGGATCCCTGCCACCACAGCAGTGCCACGGGCTGACTGCCTCCAGGCCACGCCATGTCAGTGACTAGTACAGAGAATCCCTGCCACCACAGCAGTGCCACGGGCTGACTGCCTCCAGGCCACGCCATGTCAGTGACTAGTACAGAGAATCCCTTCCACCACAGCAGTGCCACGGGCTGACTGCCTCCAGGCCACACCAGGTCAGTGACCAGTACAGAGACTCCCTACCACCTCAGCACTGCCACGGGCTGACTGCCTCCAGGCCACACCATGTCAGTGACCAGTACAGAGAATCCCTGCCACCACAGCAGTGCCACGGGCTGACTGCCTCCAGGCCACACCAGGTCAGTGACTAGTACAGAGAATCCCTGCCACCTCAGCACTGCCACGGCTGACTGCCTCCAGGCCACACTAGGTCAGTGACCAGTACAGAGAATCCCTGCCACCACAGCAGTGCCACGGGCTGACTGCCTCCAGGCCACACCAGGTCAGTGACCAGTACAGAGAATCTCTGCCACCACAGCAGTGCCACGGGCTGACTGCCTCCAGGCCACACCAGGTCAGTAAACAGTACAGAGACTCCCTACCACCTCAGCACTGCCACGGGCTGACTGCCTCCAGGCCACACCAGGTCAGTGACCAGTACAGAGAATCCCTGCCACCACAGCATTGCCACGGGCTGACTGCCTCCAGGCCACGCCATGTCAGTGACTAGTACAGAGAATCCCTGCCACCACAGCAGTGCCACGGGCTGACTGCCTCCAGGCCACGCCATGTCAGTGACTAGTACAGAGAATCCCTGCCACCACAGCAGTGCCACGGGCTGACTGCCTCCAGGCCACGCCATGTCAGTGACTAGTACAGAGAATCCCTGCCACCACAGCAGTGCCACGGGCTGACTGCCTCCAGGCCACGCCATGTCAGTGACTAGTACAGAGAATCCCTGCCACCACAGCAGTGCCACGGGCTGACTGCCTCCAGGCCACGCCATGTCAGTGACTAGTACAGAGAATCCCTTCCACCACAGCAGTGCCACGGGCTGACTGCCTCCAGGCCACGCCATGTCAGTGACTAGTACAGAGAATCCCTTCCACCACAGCAGTGCCACGGGCTGACTGCCTCCAGGCCACACCATGTCAGTGACCAGTACAGAGACTCTCTGCCACCTCAGCAGTGCCACGAGCTGACTGCCTCCAGGCCACACCATGTCAGTGACTAGTACAGAGACTCCCTGCCACCTCAGCACTGCCCCGGGCTGACTGCCTCCAGGCCACGCCATGTCAGTGACCAGTACAGAGAATCCCTGCCACCACAACAGTGCCACGGGCTGACTGCCTCCAGGCCACGCCATGTCAGTGACTAGTACAGAGAATCCCTTCCACCACAGCAGTGCCACGGGCTGACTGCCTCCAGGCCACACCAGGTCAGTGACCAGTACAGAGACTCTCTGCCACCTCAGCAGTGCCACGGGCTGACTGCCTCCAGGCCACACCATGTCAGTGACTAGTACAGAGACTCCCCTACCACCTTAGCACTGCCACGGGCTGACTGCCTCCAGACCACGCCATGTCAGTGACCAGTACAGAGAATCCCTGCCACCACAGCAGTGCCACGGGCTGACTGCCTCCAGGCCACACCATGTCAGTGACCAATACAGAGAATCCCCTACCACCTCAGCACTGCCACGGGCTGACTGCCTCCAGGCCACACCAGGTCAGTGACCAATACAGAGAATCCCCACCACCTCAGCGGTGCCACGGGCTGAACACCTCCATTCAGTAGAAAATGTTCTAGCAAAGATGATTGAGTAGCCCATGAAACACAAGGTCTTGTGACTAATGAGAGCTCCACGTGTGGCAGAAGCTTCAGCCTCATCTGCTCCTCACACTCTGGTCTTTATGTGGCAGGGATGTCATGTGATGTCCTACAGAGGAGGCATCAGCAGGACGTGGTTATCTGTTATACGTACAGCTAGCGTGTCCTCACCCTTGTGTCTCCTCTAGCTGTGATTCTGCTGCGTCTTTCTGTTACGGCCTGGCCGTGGATGAAGGCTGCGTCTGGGACATGAAGTTCTGCCCCAGCGGAGGGTGGGAGCTCCCCTCTACCCCCAGGAAGGTGAGTCCACAGTGAGTAGGTGTGGTTTTGTGGATGGGCGTGGTAGGGTCTCTGTAACATGAAGCTCTCCATATTCCTGCAGACCACGCAGATGGCGAGACTTGGGCTTCTGGCCGTGGCCTTCTCCAGTGGACACGTGGACATCTACAGCCTACCTCACCCTGACTCCATCCAATCCCACCGAAAATCCCAGGTAAAAGGTAGGAAGCAACTGTACTCCCAACCTGTAACTGTGGTCCTCCGAGTCTGTGGCTCTGGTGTAGTGTGCCGTGTGGGACTTGTTGCTCTACATAAAGATGGCCTAGGCTATAAAAAGGTTGCCAATATCCTTAAACTCTGGGCCATTTTTAATTAAAGGCATTCCAGGCCATTACCTGGATTGTCATTGGTGTTGGGGGGCACCATGCCCCTGTATTAAGCCCTACCCTCAAACCAAGCTCTGCCCCTCTCTGCCCCCCTGTACCTCCTTCTGTACCCCTTTGTGCCTCCTTCTGCCCTCCCCTTTGTGCCTCCTTTTCCCTGTGCATCCCTCTACCCCACTATGCATTCCTCTGCCCCCCTGTGCCAACTTATGTCCTCTGTTGCCACTGACCATCCTGTCAGTCTCCGGCTTCCTCCAGTGCTGGCACCTCTCTCCTCATGTCGTGTGTAATCTGGTGAAACACATTTCCGCATTACGATTATTTTCTGGTGAAACATTGCTGCATTACGATTATTTTCTGGTGAAACATTGCTGCATTACGATTTTTCTCTGGTGAAACATTGCTGCATTACGATTATTTTCTGGTGAAACATTGCCGCATTACGATTTTTCTCTGGGGAAACATTGCTGCATTAAGATTATTTTCTGGTGAAACCATGCCGCATTACAATTATTTTCTAGAGAAACATTGCTGCATTACGATTTTTCTCTGGTGAAACATTGCTGCATTACGATTATTTTCTGGTGAAACATTGCCGCATTACGATTATTTTCTGGTGAAACATTGGTGCATTATGATTATTTTCTGGTGAAACATTGCTGCATTACGATTAGTTTCTGGTTAAACATTGCTGCATTATGATTATTTTCTGGTGAAACATTGCTGCATTACGATTATTTTCTAGAGAAACATTGCCGCATTACGATTATTTTCTGGTGAAACATTGCTGCATTACGATTTTTCTCTGGTGAAACATTGCTGCATTACGATTCTTTTCTGGTGAAACATTGCTGCATTACGATTATTTTCTGGTGAAACATTGCTGCATTATGATTATTTTCTGGTGAAACATTGCTGCATTACGATTATTTTCTGGTGAAACATTGCCGCATTATGATTATTTTCTGGTGAAACATTGCTGCATTACGATTTTTCTCTGGTGAAACATTGCTGCATTATGATTGTTTTCTGGTGAAACATTGCTGCATTACGATTATTTTCTGGTGAAACATTGCTGCATTACGATTATTTTCTAGAGAAACATTGCCGCATTACGATTATTTTCTGGTGAAACATTGCTGCATTACGATTTTTCTCTGGTGAAACATTGCTGCATTACGATTCTTTTCTGGTGAAACATTGCTGCATTACGATTATTTTCTGGTGAAACATTGCTGCATTATGATTATTTTCTGGTGAAACATTGCTGCATTACGATTATTTTCTGGTGAAACATTGCCGCATTATGATTATTTTCTGGTGAAACATTGCTGCATTACGATTATTTTCTGGTGAAACATTGCTGCATTACGATTATTTTCTGGTGAAACATTGCTGCATTACGATTATTTTCTAGAGAAAAATTGCCGCATTACGATTATTTTCTGGTGAAACATTGCTGCATTATGATTATTTTCTGGTGAAACATTGCTGCATTACGATTATTTTCTGGTAAAACATTGCCGCATTATGATTATTTTCTGGTGAAACATTGCCGCATTACGATTATTTTCTGGAGAAACATTGCTGCATTACGATTATTTTCTGGTGAAACATTGCTGCATTACGATTATTTTCTGGTGAAACATTGCTGCATTACGATTATTGTCTGGTGAAACATTGCTGCATTACGATTATTGTCTGGTGAAACATTGCTGCATTACGATTATTGTCTGGTGAAACATTGCTGCATTATGATTTTTCTCTGGTGAAACATTGCTGCATTACGATTATTTTCTAGAGAAGCATTGCTGCATTACGATTATTGTCTGGTGAAACATTCCCGCATTACGATTATTTTTTGGTGAAACATTGCCGCATTACGATTATTTTTTTGTGAAACATTGCTGCATTACGATTATTTTCTGGTGAAACATTGCCGCATTACGATTATTTTCTAGAGAAACATTACTGCATTACGATTATTGTCTGGTGAAACATTGCTGCATTACGATTATTTTCTAGTGAAACATTGCTGCATTACGATTATTTTCTGGTGAAACATTGCTGCATTACAATTATTTTCTAGAGAAACATTGCTGCATTACGATTATTGTCTGATGAAACATTGCCGCATTACGATTATTTTCTGGTGAAACATTGCTGCATTACGAATTTTTTCTGGTGAAACATTGCCGCATTACGATTATTTTCTGGTGAAACATTGCTGCATTACGATTATTTTCTGGTGAAACATTGCTGCATTACGATTATTTTCTAGAGAAACATTGCTGCATTACGATTATTGTCTGGTGAAACATTGCCGCATTACGATTATTTTCTAGTTAAACATTGCTGCATTACGATTATTTTCTGGTGAAACATTGCTGCATTACGATTATTTTCTGGTGAAACATTGCTGCATTACGATTATTTTCTGGTGAAACATTGCCGCATTACGATTTTTCTCTGGGGAAACATTGCTGCATTAAGATTATTTTCTGGTGAAACCATGCCGCATTACGATTATTTTCTAGAGAAACATTGCTGCATTACGATTTTTCTCTGGTGAAACATTGCTGCATTACGATTATTTTCTGGTGAAACATTGCCGCATTACGATTATTTTCTGGTGAAACATTGCTGCATTATGATTATTTTCTGGTGAAACATTGCCGCATTACGATTATTTTCTAGTGAAACATTGCTGCATTACGATTATTTTCTGGTGAAACATTGCTGCATTACAATTATTTTCTAGAGAAACATTGCTGCATTACGATTATTGTCTGGTGAAACATTGCCGCATTACGATTATTTTCTAGAGAAACATTGCTGCATTGCGATTATTTTCTAGAGAAACATTGCTGCATTACGATTATTGTCTGGTGAAACATTGCTGCATTACGATTATTTTCTAGAGAAACATTGCCGCATTGCGATTATTTTCTGGTGAAACATTGCCGCATTACGATTATTTTCTGGTGAAACATTGTTGCATTACGATTATTTTCTGGTGAAACATTGCTGCATTACGATTATTTTCTGGTGAAACATTGCTGCATTACGATTATTTTCTGGTGAAACATTGCTGCATTACGATTATTTTCTAGAGAAACATTGCTGCAGTACGATTATTTTCTGGTGAAACATTGCTGCATTACGATTTTTTTCTGGTGAAACATTGCTGCATTACGATTATTTTCTGGTGAAACATTGCTGCATTACGATTATTTTCTGGTGAAACATTGCTGCATTACGATTATTTTCTGGTGAAACATTGCTGCATTACGATTATTTTCTGGTGAAACATTGCCGCATTATGATTATTTTCTGGTGAAACATTGCTGCATTACGATTATTTTCTGATGAAACATTGCTGCATTATGAATATTTTCTGGTGAAACATTGCTGCATTACGATTATTTTCTGGTAAAACATTGCCGCATTATGATTATTTTCTGGTGAAACATTGCCGCATTACGATTATTTTCTGGTGAAACATTGCCGCATTACGATTATTTTTTTGTGAAACATTGCTGCATTACGATTATTTTCTGGTGAAACATTGCCGCATTACGATTATTTTCTAGAGAAACATTGCTGCATTACGATTATTGTCTGGTGAAACATTGCCGCATTACGATTATTTTCTAGTGAAACATTGCTGCATTACGATTATTTTCTGGTGAAACATTGCTGCATTACAATTATTTTCTAGAGAAACATTGCTGCATTACGATTATTGTCTGATGAAACATTGCCGCATTACGATTATTTTCTGGTGAAACATTGCTGCATTACGAATTTTTTCTGGTGAAACATTGCCGCATTACGATTATTTTCTGGTGAAACATTGCTGCATTACGATTATTTTCTGGTGAAACATTGCTGCATTACGATTATTTTCTAGAGAAACATTGCTGCATTACGATTATTGTCTGGTGAAACATTGCCGCATTACGATTATTTTCTAGTTAAACATTGCTGCATTACGATTATTTTCTGGTGAAACATTGCTGCATTACGATTATTTTCTGGTGAAACATTGCTGCATTACGATTATTTTCTGGTGAAACATTGCCGCATTACGATTTTTCTCTGGGGAAACATTGCTGCATTAAGATTATTTTCTGGTGAAACCATGCCGCATTACGATTATTTTCTAGAGAAACATTGCTGCATTACGATTTTTCTCTGGTGAAACATTGCTGCATTACGATTATTTTCTGGTGAAACATTGCCGCATTACGATTATTTTCTGGTGAAACATTGCTGCATTATGATTATTTTCTGGTGAAACATTGCCGCATTACGATTATTTTCTAGTGAAACATTGCTGCATTACGATTATTTTCTGGTGAAACATTGCTGCATTACAATTATTTTCTAGAGAAACATTGCTGCATTACGATTATTGTCTGGTGAAACATTGCCGCATTACGATTATTTTCTAGAGAAACATTGCTGCATTGCGATTATTTTCTAGAGAAACATTGCTGCATTACGATTATTGTCTGGTGAAACATTGCTGCATTACGATTATTTTCTAGAGAAACATTGCCGCATTACGATTATTTTCTGGTGAAACATTGCCGCATTACGATTATTTTCTGGTGAAACATTGTTGCATTACGATTATTTTCTGGTGAAACATTGCTGCATTACGATTATTTTCTGGTGAAACATTGCTGCATTACGATTATTTTCTAGAGAAACATTGCTGCAGTACGATTATTTTCTGGTGAAACATTGCTGCATTACGATTTTTTTCTGGTGAAACATTGCTGCATTACGATTATTGTCTGATGAAACATTGCCGCATTACGATTATTTTCTGGTGAAACATTGCTGCATTACGAATTTTTTCTGGTGAAACATTGCCGCATTACGATTATTTTCTGGTGAAACATTGCTGCATTACGATTATTTTCTGGTGAAACATTGCTGCATTACGATTATTTTCTAGAGAAACATTGCTGCATTACGATTATTGTCTGGTGAAACATTGCCGCATTACGATTATTTTCTAGTTAAACATTGCTGCATTACGATTATTTTCTGGTGAAACATTGCTGCATTACGATTATTTTCTGGTGAAACATTGCTGCATTACGATTATTTTCTGGTGAAACATTGCTGCATTACGATTATTTTCTGGTGAAACATTGCCGCATTACGATTTTTCTCTGGGGAAACATTGCTGCATTAAGATTATTTTCTGGTGAAACCATGCCGCATTACGATTATTTTCTAGAGAAACATTGCTGCATTACGATTTTTCTCTGGTGAAACATTGCTGCATTACGATTATTTTCTGGTGAAACATTGCCGCATTACGATTATTTTCTAGTGAAACATTGCTGCATTACGATTATTTTCTGGTGAAACATTGCTGCATTACAATTATTTTCTAGAGAAACATTGCTGCATTACGATTATTGTCTGGTGAAACATTGCTGCATTACGATTATTTTCTAGAGAAACATTGCCGCATTACGATTATTTTCTGGTGAAACATTGCCGCATTACGATTATTTTCTGGTGAAACATTGTTGCATTACGATTATTTTCTGGTGAAACATTGCTGCATTACGATTATTTTCTGGTGAAACATTGCTGCATTACGATTATTTTCTGGTGAAACATTGCTGCATTACGATTATTTTCTGGTGAAACATTGCTGCATTACGATTATTTTCTAGAGAAACATTGCTGCAGTACGATTATTTTCTGGTGAAACATTGCTGCATTACGATTTTTTTCTGGTGAAACATTGCTGCATTACGATTATTTTCTGGTGAAACATTGCTGCATTACGATTATTTTCTGGTGAAACATTGCTGCATTACGATTATTTTCTGGTGAAACATTGCTGCATTACGATTATTTTCTGGTGAAACATTGCCGCATTATGATTATTTTCTGGTGAAACATTGCTGCATTACGATTATTTTCTGATGAAACATTGCTGCATTATGAATATTTTCTGGTGAAACATTGCTGCATTACGATTATTTTCTGGAAAAACATTGCCGCATTATGATTATTTTCTGGTGAAACATTGCCGCATTACGATTATTTTCTGGTGAAACATTGCTGCATTACGATTATTTTCTGGTGAAACATTGCTGCAATACGATTATTTTCTGGTGAAACATTGCTGCATTACGATTATTGTGTGGTGAAACATTGCTGCATTACGATTATTATTTTCTGGTGAAACATTGCTGCATTACGATTATTTTCTGGTGAAACATTGCTGCATTACGATTTTTCTCTGGTGAAACATTGCTGCATTACGATTATTTTCTAGAGAAACATTGCTGCATTACGATTATTGTCTGGTGAAACATTGCCGCATTACGATTATTTTTTGGTGAGACATTGCCGCATTACGATTATTTTTTTGTGAAACATTGCCGCATTACGATTATTTTCTGGTAAAACATTGCCGCATTACGATTATTTTCTGGTGAAACATTGCTGCATTACGATTATTTTCTGGTAAAACATTGCCGCATTACGATTATTTTCTAGAGAAACATTGCTGCATTACGATTATTGTCGGGTGAAACATTGCTGCATTACGATTTTTCTCTGGTGAAACATTGTTGCATTACGATTATTTTCTGGTGAAACATTGCTGCATTACGATTATTGTCTGGTGAAACATTGCTGCATTAAGATTATTTTCTGGTGAAACATTGCTGCATTATGATTATTGTCTGGTAAAACATTGCTGCATTACGATTATTGTCTGGTGAAACATTGCCGCATTACGATTATTTTTTGGTGAAACATTGCCGCATTACGATTATTTTTTGGTGAAACATTTCCCGCATTACGATTATTTTTTTGTGAAACATTGCATTACGATTATTTTCTGGTAAAACATTGCTGCATTACGATTATTTTCTGGTGAAACATTGCTGCATTACGATTATTTTCTGGTAAAACATTTCCGCATTACGATTATTTTCTAGAGAAACATTGCTGCATTACGATTATTGTCTGGTGAAACATTGCCGCATTACGATTATTTTCTAGTGAAACATTGCTGCATTACGATTATTTTCTGGTGAAACATTGCTGCATTACGATTATTTTCTGGTGAAACATTGCTGCATTACAATTATTTTCTAGAGAAACATTGCTGCATTATGATTATTTTCTGTTGAAACATTGCTGCATTACGATTATTGTCTGGTGAAACATTGCCGCATTACGATTATTTTCTAGAGAAACATTGCTGCATTATGATTATTTTCTGGTGAAACATTGCCGCATTACGATTATTTTCTGGTGAAACATTGCTGCATTACGATTATTTTCTGGTGAAACATTGCCGCATTACGATTATTTTCTAGTGAAACATTGCTGCATTACGATTATTTTCCGGTAAAACATTGCCGCATTATGATTATTTTCTGGTGAAACATTGCTGCATTACGATTATTTTCTGGTGAAACATTGCTGCATTACGATTATTTTCCGGTAAAACATTGCCGCATTATGATTATTTTCTGGTGAAACATTGCTGCATTACGATTATTTTCTGGTGAAACTTTGCTGCATTACGATTATTTTCTGGTGAAACATTGCTGCATTACGATTGTCTGGTGAAACATTGCCGCATTACGATTATTTTCTAGAGAAACATTGCTGCATTATGATTATTTTCTGGTGAAACATTGCCGCATTACGATTATTTTCTGGTGAAACATTGCTGCATTACGATTATTTTCTGGTGAAACATTGCTGCATTACGATTTTTCTCTGGTGAAACATTGCTGCATTACGATTATTTTCTAGAGAAACATTGCTGCATTACGATTATTGTCTGGTGAAACATTGCCGCATTACGATTATTTTTTGGTGAGACATTGCCGCATTACGATTATTTTTTTGTGAAACATTGCCGCATTACGATTATTTTCTGGTAAAACATTGCTGCATTACGATTATTTTCTGGTGAAACATTGCTGCATTACGATTATTTTCTGGTAAAACATTGCCGCATTACGATTATTTTCTAGAGAAACATTGCTGCATTACGATGATTGTCGGGTGAAACATTGCTGCATTACGATTTTTCTCTGGTGAAACATTGTTGCATTACGATTATTTTCTGGTGAAACATTGCTGCATTACGATTATTGTCTGGTGAAACATTGCCGCATTACGATTATTTTCTAGTGAAACATTGCTGCATTACGATTATTTTCTGGTTAAACATTGCTGCATTAAGATTATTTTCTGGTGAAACATTGCTGCATTATGATTATTGTCTGGTAAAACATTGCTGCATTACGATTATTGTCTGGTGAAACATTGCCGCATTACGATTATTTTTTGGTGAAACATTGCCGCATTACGATTATTTTTTGGTGAAACATTTCCCGCATTACGATTATTTTTTTGTGAAACATTGCATTACGACTATTTTCTGGTAAAACATTGCTGCATTACGATTATTTTCTGGTGAAACATTGCTGCATTACGATTATTTTCTGGTAAAACATTTCCGCATTACGATTATTTTCTAGAGAAACATTGCTGCATTACGATTATTGTCTGGTGAAACATTGCCGCATTACGATTATTTTCTAGTGAAACATTGCTGCATTACGATTATTTTCTGGTGAAACATTGCTGCATTACGATTATTTTCTGGTGAAACATTGCTGCATTACAATTATTTTCTAGAGAAACATTGCTGCATTATGATTATTTTCTGTTGAAACATTGCTGCATTACGATTATTGTCTGGTGAAACATTGCCGCATTACGATTATTTTCTAGAGAAACATTGCTGCATTATGATTATTTTCTGGTGAAACATTGCCGCATTACGATTATTTTCTGGTGAAACATTGCTGCATTACGATTATTTTCTGGTGAAACATTGCCGCATTACGATTATTTTCTAGTGAAACATTGCTGCATTACGATTATTTTCCGGTAAAACATTGCCGCATTATGATTATTTTCTGGTGAAACATTGCTGCATTACGATTATTTTCTGGTGAAACATTGCTGCATTACGATTATTTTCTGGTGAAACATTGCTGCATTACGATTATTTTCTGGTGAAACTTTGCTGCATTACGATTATTTTCTGGTGAAACATTGCTGCATTACGATTATTGTCTGGTGAAACATTGCCGCATTACGATTATTTTCTAGAGAAACATTGCTGCATTATGATTATTTTCTGGTGAAACATTGCCGCATTACGATTATTTTCTGGTGAAACATTGCTGCATTACGATTATTTTCTGGTGAAACATTGCCGCATTACGATTATTTTCTGGTGAAACATTGCTGCATTACGATTATTTTCCGGTAAAACATTGCCGCATTATGATTATTTTCTGGTGAAACATTGCTGCATTACGATTATTTTCTGGTGAAACATTGCTGCATTACGATTATTTTCTGGTGAAACTTTGCTGCATTACGATTATTTTCTGGTGAAACATTGCTGCATTACGATTATTTTCTGGTGAAACATTGCCACATTATGATTATTTTCTGGTGAAACATTGCTGCATTACGATTATTTTCTAGAGAAACATTGCTGCATTTCGATTATTGTCTGGTAAAACATTGCTGCATTACGATTATTGTCTGGTGAAACATTGCTGCATTACGATTATTTTTTGGTGAAACATTGCCGCATTACGATTATTTTTTGGTGAAACATTGCTGCATTACGATTATTTTCTGGTGAAACATTGCTGCATTACGATTATTTTCTAGAGAAACATTGCTGCATTACGATTATTTTCTAGAGAAACATTGCTGCATTACGATTATTGTCTGGTGAAACATTGCCGCGTTACGATTATTTTATAGAGAAACATTGCTGCATTATGATTATTTTCTGGTGAAACATTGCCGCATTACGATTATTTTCTGGTGAAACATTGCTGCATTACGATTATTTTCTGGTGAAACATTGCCGCATTACGATTATTTTCTGGTGAAACATTGCTGCATTACGATTATTTTCTGGTGAAATATTACTGCATTACGATTATTTTCTAGAGAAACATTGCTGCATTACGATTATTGTCTGGTGAAACATTGCCGCATTACGATTATTTTCTAGTGAAACATTGCTGCATTACGATTATTTTCTAGTGAAACATTGCTGCATTACGATTATTTTCTGGTGAAACATTGCTGCATTACGATTATTTTCTGGTAAAACATTGCTGCATTACGATTATTTTCTGGTGAAACATTGCTGCATTACAATTATTTTCTGGTGAAACATTGCTGCATTATGGTTATTTTCTAGAGAAACATTGCTGCATTACGATTATTTTCTGGTGAAACATTGCCGCATTACGATTATTTTCTGGTGAAACATTGCCGCATTACGATTATTTTCTGGTGAAACATTGCTGCATTACGATTATTTTCTGGTGAAACATTGCTGCATTACGATTATTTTCTGGTGAAACATTGCTGCATTACAATTATTTTCTGGTGAAACACTGCTGCATTATGGTTATTTTCTAGAGAAACATTGCTGCATAACGATTATTTTCTGGTGAAACATTGCCGCATTACGATTATTTTCTGGTGAAACATTGCTGCATTACATTTATTTTCTGGTGAAACATTGCTGCATTATGGTTATTTTCTAGAGAAACATTGCTGCATTACGATTATTTTCTGGTGAAACATTGCCGCATTACGATTATTTTCTGGTGAAACATTGCCGCATTACGATTATTTTCTGGTGAAACATTGCTGCATTACGATTATTTTCTGGTGAAACATTGCTGCATTACGATTATTGTCTGGTGAAACAATGCTGCATTACGGTAATTTTCTGGTGAAGTTCATTGCGCATTACGATTGGTGAAACGCTGCCGCATTACGATTATTTTCATTGGGGGGGGGGGCACATGTTTTCTCGCCTGGAGTCACTAAATGGCTAGAGGCGCCTCTAATGGCGTGTTCAATAAAAACTTGGAAACATTTATGATTTGTGTGCTACTGGTTTAAGCAGACTGTGAGTGTCTAATGCTGTGACTTATGCTGGGCATACACGGATGGGTTGCTTCTTATCAATCGAGCCGCTGATGGCTCGATTGATAATTTCCGACGTGTCCGATACCCCGCCAGATCGATACTGCGCTCGATCCCCGCGGGCGGACAATAGGACAAAAACGAGCGGAAGATC
>NW_027152357.1:60000-182500 GCF_040937935.1 Hyperolius riggenbachi | reverse complement strand
ACACACACACACTGTACACACACACACACACACACACACACACACACACACACACACACACACACACACACACACACACACACACACAGTAGCTGTAGTATTGTCTGTTCCTCAGCTGTGATGAATGCACTCCGAGGGGGAGTCACATCTCTGGGGGGCAGTTAAACTGATGAAAATTAATGGCCATTAAAGATCCACTTATCTGTACAATGTGTGCAGCAGCTGCTCCCCCCTCCCCCGAGGCTTCATTCATTCCTCTGCTGTATTCAGCCCTCCACCCCATCCAGCTCTGCCCAGCCTGTCTGCCCCTCTCCTCTGCCCCTCACCTGTATCCAGCCTGTCTGCCCATCCAGCTCTGCCCTGCCTGTCTGCCCCTCACCCAGCCTGTCACCCCAACCAGCACTGCCCTGCCTGTCTGCCCCTCTCCTCTGCCCCTCACCTGTATCCATCCTGTCACCCCATCCAGCTCTGCCCTGCCCCTCACCCAGCCTGTCACCCCAACCAGCCCTGCCTGTCTGCCCCTCACCTGTATCCAGCCTGTCTGCCCAACCAGCACTGCCCTGCCTGTCTGCCCCTCACCCAGCCCTCCACCCCATCCAGCTCTGCCCTGCCCCTCACCCAGCCTGTCACCCCAACCAGCACTGCCCTGCCTGTCTGCCCCTCTCCTCTGCCCCTCACCTGTATCCAGCCTGTCTGCCCGTCCAGCTCTGCCCTGCCTGTCTGCCCCTCACCTGTATCCAGCCTGTCTGCCCAACCAGCACTACCCTGCCTGTCTGCCCCTCACCCAGCCCTCCACCCCATCCAGCTCTGCCCTGCCCCTCACCCAGCCTGTCACCCCAACCAGCCCTGCCCAGCCTGTCTGCCCCTCTCCTCTGCCCCTCACCTGTATCCAGCCTGTCTGCCCGTCCAGCTCTGCCCTGCCTGTCTGCCCCTCACCTGTATCCAGCCTGTCTGCCCAACCAGCACTGCCCTGCCTGTCTGCCCCTCACCCAGCCCTCCACCCCATCCAGCTCTGCCCTGCCCCTCACCCAGCCTGTCACCCCAACCAGCCCTGCCCAGCCTGTCTGCCCCTCTCCTCTGCCCCTCACCTGTATCCAGCCTGTCTGCCCGTCCAGCTCTGCCCTGCCTGTCTGCCCCTCACCTGTATCTAGCCTGTCTGCCCGTCCAGTTCTGCCCTGCCTGTCTGCCCCTCACCTGTATCCAGCCTGTCTGCCCAACCAGCACTGCCCTGCCTGTCTGCCCCTCACCCAGCCCTCCACCCCATCCAGCTCTGCCCTGCCCCTCACCCAGCCTGTCACCCCAACCAGCCCTGCCCAGCCTGTCTGCCCCTCTCCTCTGCCCCTCACCTGTATCCAGCCTGTCTGCCCGTCCAGCTCTGCCCTGCCTGTCTGCCCCTCACCTGTATCCAGCCTGTCTGCCCAACCAGCACTGCCCTGCCTGTCTGCCCCTCACCCAGCCCTCCACCCCATCCAGCTCTGCCCTGCCCCTCACCCAGCCTGTCACCCCAACCAGCCCTGCCCTGACTGTCTGCTCCTCTCCTCTGCCCCTCACCTGTATCCAGCCTGTCTGCCCGTCCAGCTCTGCCCTGCCTGTCTGCCCCTCACCTGTATCCAGCCTGTCTGCCCAACCAGCACTGCCCTGCCTGTCTGCCCCTCACCCAGCCCTCCACCCCATCCAGCTCTGCCCTGCCCCTCACCCAGCCTGTCACCCCAACCAGCCCTGCCCAGCCTGTCTGCCCCTCTCCTCTGCCCCTCACCTGTATCCAGCCTGTCTGCCCGTCCAGCTCTGCCCTGCCTGTCTGCCCCTCACCTGTATCCAGCCTGTCTGCCCAACCAGCACTGCCCTGCCTGTCTGCCCCTCACCCAGCCCTCCACCCCATCCAGCTCTGCCCTGCCCCTCACCCAGCCTGTCACCCCAACCAGCCCTGCCCAGCCTGTCTGCCCCTCTCCTCTGCCCCTCACCTGTATCCAGCCTGTCTGCCCGTCCAGCTCTGCCCTGCCTGTCTGCCCCTCACCTGTATCCAGCCTGTCTGCCCGTCCAGCTCTGCCCTGCCTGTCTGCCCCTCACCTGTATCCAGCCTGTCTGCCCAACCAGCACTGCCCTGCCTGTCTTCCCCTCACCCAGCCCTCCACCCCATCCAGCTCTGCCCTGCCCCTCACCCAGCCTGTCACCCCAACCAGCCCTGCCCAGCCTGTCTGCCCCGCTCCTCTGCCCCTCACCTGTATCCAGCCTGTCTGCCCGTCCAGCTCTGCCCTGCCTGTCTGCCCCTCACCTGTATCCAGCCTGTCTGCCCGTCCAGCTCTGCCCTGCCTGTCTGCCCCTCACCTGTATCCAGCCTGTCTGCCCAACCAGCACTGCCCTGCCTGTCTGCCCCTCACCCAGCCCTCCACCCCATCCAGCCCTGCCCCTCACCCAGCCTGTCACCCCAACCAGCCCTGCCCTGACTGTCTGCCCCTCTTCTCTGCCCCTCACCTGTATCCAGCCTGTCTGCCCAACCAGCACTGCCCTGCCTGTCTGCCCCTCACCCAGCCCTCCACCCCATCCAGCTCTGCCCTGCCCCTCACCCAGCCTGTCACCCCAACCAGCCCTGCCCTGACTGTCTGCCCCTCTCCTCTGCCCCTCACCTGTATCCAGCCTGTCTGCCCTGACTGTCTGCCCCTCTTCTCTGCCCCTCACCTGTATCCAGCCTGTCTGCCCAATTAGCACTGCCCTGCCTGTCTGCCCCTCACCCAGCCCTCCACCCCATCCAGCTCTGCCCTGCCCCTCACCCAGCCTGTCACCCCAACCAGCCCTGCCCTGACTGTCTGCCCCTCTTCTCTGCCCCTCACCTGTATCCAGCCTGTCTGGCCATCCAGCTCTGCCCTGCCTGTCTTCCCCTCACCCAGCCTGTCACCCCAACCAGCACTGCCCTGCCTGTCTGCCCCTCACCCAG
This sequence comes from Hyperolius riggenbachi, assembly GCF_040937935.1. Lineage (NCBI taxonomy): Eukaryota > Metazoa > Chordata > Amphibia > Anura > Hyperoliidae > Hyperolius > Hyperolius riggenbachi. The sequence goes on along the minus strand of NW_027152357.1, from coordinate 179,568 downwards.
CCTGTCACCCCAACCAGCACTGCCCTGCCTGTCTGCCCCTCTCCTCTGCCCCTCACCTGTATCCAGCCTGTCTGCCCAACCAGCACTGCCCTGCCTGTCTGCCCCTCACCCAGCCCTCCACCCCATCCAGCTCTGCCCTGCCCCTCACCCAGCCTGTCACCCCAACCAGCCCTGCCCTGACTGTCTGCTCCTCTTCTCTGCCCCTCTTCTCTGCCCCTCACCTGTATCCAGCCTGCCTGCCCATCCAGCTCTGCCCTGCCCCTCACCCAGCCTGTCACCCCAACCAGCACTGCCCTGCCTGTCTGCCCCTCACCTCTGCCCCTCACCCAGCCTGTCACCCCAACCAGCCCTGCCCTGCCTGTCTGCCCCTCACCCAGCCTGTCACCCCAACCAGCTCTGCCCTGCCTGTCTGCCCCTCACCCAGCCTGTCACCCCAACCAGCTCTGCCCTGCCTGTCTGCCCCTCACCCAGCCTGTCACCCCAACCAGCTCTGCCCTGCCTGTCTGCCCCTCACCCAGCCTGTCACCCCAACCAGCTCTGCCCTGCCTGTCTGCCCCTCACCCAGCCTGTCACCCCAACCAGCCCTGCCCTGCCTGTCTGCCCCTCTCCCAGCCTGTCACCCCAACCAGCCCTGCCCTGCCTGTCTGCCCCTCACCCAGCCTGTCACCCCAACCAGCTCTGCCCTGCCTGTCTGCCCCTCACCCAGCCTGTCACCCCATCCAGCTCTGCCCTGCCTGTCTGCCCCTCACCCAGCCTGTCACCCCAACCAGCTCTGCCCTGCCTGTCTGCTCCTCACCCAGCCTGTCACCCCAACCAGCTCTGCCCTGCCTGTCTGCCCCTCACCCAGCCTGTCACCCCAACCAGCTCTGCCCTGCCTGTCTGCCCCTCACCCAGCCTGTCACCCCAACCAGCCCTGCCCTGCCTGTCTGCCCCTCACCCAGCCTGTCACCCCAACCAGCTCTGCCCTGCCTGTCTGCCCCTCACCCAGCCTGTCACCCCAACCAGCTCTGCCCTGCCTGTCTGCCCCTCACCCAGCCTGTCACCCCAACCAGCTCTGCCCTGCCTGTCTGCCCCTCACCCAGCCTGTCACCCCAACCAGCTCTGCCCTGCCTGTCTGCCCCTCACCCAGCCTGTCACCCCAACCAGCTCTGCCCTGCCTGTCTGCCCCTCACCCAGCCTGTCACCCCAACCAGCCCTGCCCTGCCTGTCTGCCCCTCTCCCAGCCTGTCACCCCAACCAGCCCTGCCCTGCCTGTCTGCCCCTCACCCAGCCTGTCACCCCAACCAGCTCTGCCCTGCCTGTCTGCCCCTCACCCAGCCTGTCACCCCATCCAGCTCTGCCCTGCCTGTCTGCCCCTCACCCAGCCTGTCACCCCAACCAGCTCTGCCCTGCCTGTCTGCCCCTCACCCAGCCTGTCACCCCAACCAGCTCTGCCCTGCCTGTCTGCCCCTCACCCAGCCTGTCACCCCAACCAGCTCTGCCCTGCCTGTCTGCCCCTCACCCAGCCTGTCACCCCAACCAGCTCTGCCCTGCCTGTCTACCCCTCACCCAGCCTGTCACCCCAACCAGCACTGCCCTGCCTCTCTGCCCCTCTTCTCTGCCCCTCACCTGTATCCAGCCTGTCTGCCCATCCAGCTCTGCCCTGCCTGTCTGCCCCTCACCCATCCTGTCACCCCAACCAGCTCTGCCCTGCCTGTCTGCCCCCCTCCTCTGCCCCTCACCTGTATCCAGCCTGTCACCCCAACCAGCACTGCCCTGCCTGTCTGCCCCTCTCCTCTGCCCCTCACCTGTATCCAGCCTGTCACCCCAACCAGCCCTGCCCTACCTGTCTGCCCCCCTCCTCTGCCCCTCACCTGTATCCAGCCTGTCACCCCAACCAGCACTGCCCTGTCTGTCTGCCCCTCACCTGTATCCAGCCTGTCACCCCAACCAGCACTGCCCTGCCTGTCTGCCCCTCTCCTCTGCCCCTCACCCAGCCTGTCATCCCAACCAGCACTGCCCTGCCTGTCTGCCCCTCTCCTCTGCCCCTCACCTGTATCCAGCCTGTCACCCCAACCAGCCCTGCCCTACCTGTCTGCCCCCCTCCTCTGCCCCTCACCTGTATCCAGCCTGTCACCCCAACCAACACTGCCCTACCTTTCTGCCCCTCTCCTCTGCCCCTCACCTGTATCCATCCTGTCACCCCAACCAGCACTGCCCTGCCTGTCTGCCCCTCACCCAGCCTGTCACCCCAACCAGCTCTGCCCTGCCTATCTGCCCCTCACCTGTATCCAACCTTTCACCCCAACAAGCTCTGCCCTGCCTGTCTGCCCCTCACCCAGCCTGTCACCCCAACCAGCACTGCCCTGCCTGTCTGCCCCTCTCCTCTACCCCTCACCCAGCCTGTCACCCCAACCTGCCCTGCCTGTCTGCCCCTCTCCTCTGCCCCTCACCCAGCCTGTCACCCCAACCAGCCTGTCTGCCCCTCTCCTCTGCCCCTCACCTGTATCCAGCCTGTCACCCCAACCAGCACTGCCCTGCCTGTCTGCCCCTCACCCAGCCTGTCACCCCAACCAGCACTGCCCTGCCTGTCTGCCACTCTCCTCTGCCCCTCACCTGTATCCAGCCTGTCACCCCAACCAGCACTGCCCTGCCTGTCTGCCCCTCTCCTCTGCCCCTCACCCAGCCTGTCACCCCAACCAACACTGCCCTACCTTTCTGCCCCTCTCCTCTGCCCCTCACCTGTATCCATCCTGTCACCCCAACCAGCACTGCCCTGCCTGTCTGCCCCTCACCTGTATCCAGCCTTTCACCCCAACCAGCTCTGCCCTGCCTGTCTGCCCCTCACCCAGCCTGTTACCCCAACCAGCTCTGCCCTGCCTATCTGCCCCTCACCTGTATCCAGCCTTTCACCCCAACAAGCTCTGCCCTGCCTGTCTGCCCCTCACCCAGCCTGTCACCCCAACCAGCACTGCCCTGCCTGTCTGCCCCTCTCCTCTTCCCCTCACCCAGCCTGTCACCCCAACCTGCCCTGCCCAGCCTGTCTGCCCCTCTCCTCTGCCCCTCACCTGTATCCAGCCTGTCACCCCAACCAGCACTGCCCTGCCTGTCTGCCCCTCTCCTCTGCCCCTCACCTGTATCCAGCCTGTCACCCCAACCAGCACTGCCCTGCCTGTCTGCCCCTCTCCTCTGCCCCTCACCCAGCCTGTCACCCCAACCAGCACTGCCCTGCCTGTCTGCCCCTCTCCTCTGCCCCTCACCCAGCCTGTCACCCCAACCTGCTTTGCCTGTCTGCCCTTCTCCTCTGCCCCTCACCCAGCCTGTCACCCCAACCAGCCCTGCCCAGCCTGTCTGCCCCTCTCCTCTGCCCCTCACCTGTATCCAGCCTGTCACCCCAACCAGCACTGCCCTGCCTTTCTGCCCCTCACCTGTATTCAGCCTGTCACCCCAACCAGCACTGCCCTGCCTTTCTGCCCCTCACCCGTATCCAGCCTGTCATCCCAACCCGAGAGTACTACCTGCTGCCAGCACTGCCCTGCCCGTTGCCAGCACTGCTCTTCCTGCACTACCCTGCCAGCACTGCCCTGCCCCCTACCTGCACTACCCTGCCCCCTACCTGCACTACCCTGCCCCCTGCCTGCACTACCCTGCCCACTGCCAGCACTGCCCTGCCATCTGCCTGCACTACCCTGCCCCCTTTCTGCACTACCCTGCCCTCTGCCAGCACTGTCCTGCCGTCTGCCTGCACTACCCTGCCAGCACTACCCTTCCCTCTGCCAGCACTACACTGCACTGCCCTCTGCCAGCACTACCCTACCCCCTGCCAGCACTGCCCTGCCCTCTGCCAGCACTGCCCTGCCCTCTGCCAGCACTGCCCTGCCTTCTGCCAGCACTGCCCTGCCCTCTGCCAGCACTGCCCTGCCCTCTGCCAGCACTGCCCTGCCCTCTGCCAGCACTGCCCTGCCCTCTGCCAGCACTGCCCTGCCCTCTGCCAGCACTGCCCTGCCCTCTGCCAGCACTGCCCTGCCCTCTGCCAGCACTGCCCTGCCGTCTGCCAGCACTGCCCTGCCCTCTGCCAGCAATACCCTGCCAGCACTGCCCTGCCCTCGGCCTGCACTGCCCTCTGCCAGCACTACCCTGCCAGCACTGCCCTCTGCCTGCCCTGCCCTCTGCCAGCACTGCCCTGCCCTCTGCCAGCACTGCCCTGCCCTCTGCCAGCACTGCCCTGCCCTCTGCCTGCACTGCCCTGCCCTCTGCCTGCACTGCCCTGCCCTCTGCCTGCACTGCCCTGCCCTCGGCCTGCACTGCCCTGCCAGCACTGCCCTGCCCTCTTCCAGCACTGCCCTGCCCTCTTCCAGCACTGCCCTGCCCTCTTCCAGCACTGCCCTGCCCTCGGCCTGCACTGCCCTGCCCTCGGCTTGCACTGCCCTGCCCTCGGCCTGCACTGCCCTGCCCTCGGCCTGCACTGCCCTGCCCTCGGCCTGAACTGCCCTGCCCTCTGCCAGCACTGCCCTGCCCTCTGCCAGCACTGCCTTGCCATCTGCCTGCACTGCCCTCTGCCTGCACTGCCCTGCCCTCTGCCAGCACTGCCCTGCCCTTTGCCAGCACTGCCCTGCCCTTTGCCAGCACTGCCCTGCCCTTTGCCAGCACTGCCCTGCCCTCTGCCTGCACTGCCCTGCCCTCTGCCTGCACTGCCCTGCCCTTTGCCAGCACTGCCCTGCCAGCACTGCCCTGTCCTCTGCCAACACTGCCCTGCCCTCTGTCAGCACTACCCTGCCCTCTGCCAGCACTGCCCTCTGCCAGCACTGCCCTCCCCTCTGCCAGCACTGCTCTGCCCTCTGCCAGCACTGCCCTGCCCTCTGCCAGCACTGCCCTGCCCTCTGCCAGCACGCCCTACCCTGCCCTCTGCCAGCACTGCCCTGCCCTCTGCCAGCACTGCCCTGCCTTCTGCCAGCACTACCCTCTGCCAGCACTGCCCTGCCCTCTGCCAGCACTACCCTGCCCTCTGCCAGCACTGCCCTGCCCTCTGCCAGCACGCCCTACCCTGCCCTCTGCCAGCACTGCCCTGCCCTCTGCCAGCACTGCCCTGCCTTCTGCCAGCACTACCCTCTGCCAGCACTACCCTGCCCTCTGCCAGCACTGCCCTGCCCTCTGCCAGCACTACCCTCTGCCAGCACTGCCCTGCCCTCTGCCAGCACTGCCCTGCCCTCTGCCAGCACTACCCTGTCCTCTGCCTGCACTGCCCTGCCCTCTGCCTGCACTGCCCTGCCCTCTGCCTGCACTGCCCTGCCCTCTGCCTGCACTGCCCTGCCCTCTTCCTGCACTGCCCTGCCCTCTGCCTGCACTACCCTGCCAGCACTGCCCTGCCCTCTTCCAGCACTGCCCTGCCCACTGCCAGCACTACCCTGCCCTCTGCCAGCACTGCCCTCTGCCAGCACAACCCTGCCCTCTGCCTGCACTGCCCTCTGCCTGCACTGCCCTGCCCTCTGCCTGCACTGCCCTGCCCTCTGCCAGCACTGCCCTGCCCTCTGCCAGCACTGCCCTGCCCTCTGCCAACACGCCCTACCCTGCCCTCTGCCAGCACTGCCCTGCCCTCTGCCAGCACTGCCCTGCCCTCTGCCAGCACTGCCCTGCCCTCTGCCAGCACTGCCCTGCCCTCTGCCTGCACTGCCCTGCCAGCACTGCCCTGCCCTCTTCCAGCACTGCCCTGCCCTCTTCCAGCACTGCCCTGCCCTCTTCCAGCACTGCCCTGCCCTCTTCCAGCACTGCCCTGCCCTCTTCCTGCACTGCCCTGCCCTCTGCCAGCACTGCCCTGCCCTCTGCCAGCACTGCCCTGCCCTCTGCCAGCACTGCCCTGCCCTCTGCCAGCACTGCCCTGCCCTCTGCCAGCACTGCCCTGCCCTCTGCCAGCACTGCCCTGCCCTCTGCCAGCACTGCCCTGCCCTCTGCCAGCACTGCCCTGCCCTCTGCCAGCACTGCCCTGCCCTCTGCCAGCACTGCCCTGCCCTCTGCCAGCACTTCCCTCTGCCAGCACTACCCTGCCCTCTGCCAGCACTGCCCTGCCCTCTGCCAGCACTGCCCTCGGCCAGCACTGCCCTGCCCTCTGCCTGCACTGCCCTGCCCTCTGCCTGCACTGCCCTGCCCTCTGCCAGCACTACCCTGCCCTCTGCCAGCACTGCCCTGCCCTCTGCCAGCACTGCCCTGCCAGCACTGCCCTGCCCTCTGCCAGCACTGCCCTGCCCTCTGCCAGCACTGCCCTGCCAGCACTGCCCTGCCCTCTGCCAGCATTGCTCTGCCCTCTGCCAGCACTGCCCTGCCCTCTGCCAGCACTGCCCTGCCCTCTGCCTGCACTGCCCTGCCCTCTGCCTGCACTGCCCTGCCCTCTGCCTGCACTGCCCTGCCCTCTGCTAGTACTGCCCAGCCCTCTGCTAGTACTGCCCAGCCCTCTGCCAGCACTACCCTGCCCTCTGCCTGCACTGCCCTGCCCTCTGCCAGCACTGCCCTTCCCTCTGCCAGCACTGCCCTGCCCTCTGCCAGCACTACCCTCTGCCAGCACTACCCTGCCCTCTGCCAGCACTGCCCTGCCCTCTGCCAGCACTGCCCTGCCCTCTGCCTGCACTGCCCTGCCCTCTGCCTGCACTGCCCTGCCCTCTGCCTGCACTGCCCTGCCCTCTGCCAGCACTACCCTGCCCTCTGCCAGCACTGCCCTGCCCTCTGCCAGCACTGCCCTGCCAGCACTGCCCTGCCCTCTGCCAGCACTGCCCTGCCCTCTGCCAGCATTGCTCTGCCCTCTGCCAGCACTGCCCTGCCCTCTGCCTGCACTGCCCTGCCCTCTGCCTGCACTGCCCTGCCCTCTGCCTGCACTGCCCTGCCCTCTGCTAGTACTGCCCAGCCCTCTGCCAGCACTACCCTGCCCTCTGCCTGCACTGCCCTGCCCTCTGCCAGCACTGCCCTGCCCTCTGCCAGCACTGCCCTGCCCTCTGCCAGCACTGCCCTGCCCTCTGCCAGCACTGCCCTGCCCTCTGCCAGCACTGCCCTGCCCTCTGTCAGCACTGCCCTGCCCTCTGCCATCACTACCCTGCCCTCTGCTAGTACTGTCCTGCCCTCTGCCAGCACTGTCCTGCCCTCTGCTAGCACTGCCCTGCCCTCTGCCTGCACTGCCCTGCTCTTTGCCTGCACTGCCCTGCTCTCTGCCTGCACTGCCCTGCCCTCTGCTAGTACTGCTGAGCCCCCTCATCTATCCCTCTGCCAGCAACTCTGTTAGAGTCGTCCTATTTTCTATTATAGCCATAATAATATGCAGACACCTCATGTTCTCACTCTTGGGGGGGGGGGGGGGGGAGTGTCTGTAGACCATTATACTGCTTTGTATCAGAGGTCTCTGAAAACATCATTAATCATTGGTGACAATAACCGCTCAGCACATTCTTATCTCTCTGCGCACATTGGTAGGATGGGGGTGTCCTAATGTCACCTAGTGTCATCACTTCTCTGTCCTGCTCATCATGCTCTCTACGTGTGGCCGGGGGCAGCAAGAGTCCCAGCCAGGGGCAGAGCAATACACCGGCTATACCACGAGCATCAGACAGATTATATACACTGCTCATCATGCTCTGCACGTGTGGCCGGGGAGCAGCAAGAGTCCCAGCCAGGGGCAGAGCAATACACCGGCTATACCACGAGCATCAGACAGATTATATACACTGCTCATCATGCTCTGCACGTGTGGCCGGGGAGCAGCAAGAGTCCCAGCCAGGGGCGGAGCAATACACTGGCTATACCACGAGCATCAGACAGATTATATACACTGCTCATCATGCTCTGCACGTGTGGCCGGGAGCAGCAAGAGTCCCAGCCAGGGGCAGAGCAATACACCGGCTATACCACGAGCATCAGACAGATTATATACACTGCTCATCATGCTCTGCACGTGTGGCCGGAGGCAGCAAGAGTCCCAGCCAGGGGCGGAGCAATACACCGGCCATACCACGAGCATCAGACAGATTATATACACTGCTCATCATGCTCTGCACGTGTGGCCGGGGGCAGCAAGAGTCCCAGCCAGGGGCAGAGCAATACACCGGCTATACCACGAGCATCAGACAGATTATATACACTGCTCATCATGCTCTGCACGTGTGGCCGGGGGCAGCAAGAGTCCCAGCCAGGGGCAGAGCAATACACTGGCTATACCACGAGCATCAGACAGATTATATACACTGTTCATCATGCTCTGCACGTGTGGCCGAGGGCAGCAAGAGTCCCAGCCAGGGGCAGAGCAATACACTGGCTATACCACGAGCATCAGACAGATTATATACACTGCTCATCATGCTCTGCACGTGTGGCCGGAGGCAGCAAGAGTCCCAGCCAGGGGCAGAGCAATACACCGGCTATACCACGAGCATCAGACAGATTATATACACTGCTCATCATGCTCTGCACGTGTGGCCGGGGGCAGCAAGAGTCCCAGCCAGGGGCAGAGCAATACACCGGCTATACCACGAGCATCAGACAGATTATATACACTGCTCATCATGCTCTGCACGTGTGGCCGGGGGCAGCAAGAGTCCCAGCGGGGGGCAGAGCAATACACCGGCTATACCACGAGCATCAGACAGATTATATACACTGCTCATCATGCTCTGCACGTGTGGCCGGGGGCAGCAAGAGTCCCAGCCAGGGGCAGAGCAATACACTGGCTATACCACGAGCATCAGACAGATTATATACACTGCTCATCATGCTCTGCACGTGTGGCCGGGGAGCAGCAAGAGTCCCAGCCAGGGGCAGAGCAATACACCGGCTATACCACGAGCATCAGACAGATTATATACACTGCTCATCATGCTCTGCACGTGTGGCCGGAGGCAGCAAGAGTCCCAGCCAGGGGCAGAGCAATACACCGGCTATACCACGAGCATCAGACAGATTATATACACTGCTCATCATGCTCTGCACGTGTGGCCGGAGGCAGCAAGAGTCCCAGCCAGGGGCGGAGCAATACACCGGCCATACCACGAGCATCAGACAGATTATATACACTGCTCATCATGCTCTGCACGTGTGGCCGGGAGCAGCAAGAGTCCCAGCCAGGGGCAGAGCAATACACCGGCTATACCACGAGCATCAGACAGATTATATACACTGCTCATCATGCTCAGCACGTGTGGCCGGAGGCAGCAAGAGTCCCAGCCAGGGGCAGAGCAATACACTGGCTATACCACGGGCATCAGACAGATTATATACACTGCTCATCATGCTCTGTACGTGTGGCCGGAGGCAGCAAGAGTCCCAGCCAGGAGCAGAGCAATACACCGGCCATACCACGAGCATCAGACAGATTATATACACTGCTCATCATGCTCTGCACGTGTGGCCGGAGGCAGCAAGAGTCCCAGCCAGGGGCAGAGCAATACACCGGCTATACCACGAGCATCAGACAGATTATATACACTGCTCATCATGCTCTGCACGTGTGGCCGGGGGCAGCAAGAGTCCCAGCCAGGGGCAGAGCAATACACTGGCTATACCACGAGCATCAGACAGATTATATACACTGCTCATCATGCTCTGCATGTGTGGCCGAGGGCAGCAAGAGTCCCAGCCAGGGGCGGAGCAATACACCGGCTATACCACGAGCATCAGACAGATTATATACACTGCTCATCATGCTCTGCACGTGTGGCCGGGGGCAGCAAGAGTCCCAGCCAGGGGCAGAGCAATACACCGGCTATACCACGAGCATCAGACAGATTATATACACTGCTCATCATGCTCTGCACGTGTGGCCGGGAGCAGCAAGAGTCCCAGCCAGGGGCAGAGCAATACACCGGCTATACCACGAGCATCAGACAGATTATATACACTGCTCACCATGCTCTGCACGTGTGGCCGGAGGCAGCAAGAGTCCCAGCCAGGGGCAGAGCAATACACCGGCTATACCACGAGCATCAGACAGATTATATACACTGCTCATCATGCTCTGCACGTGTGGCCGGGGAGCAGCAAGAGTCCCAGCCAGGGGCAGAGCAATACACTGGCTATACCACGAGCATCAGACAGATTATATACACTGCTCATCATGCTCTGCACGTGTGACCGGAGGCAGCAAGAGTCCCAGCCAGGGGCAGAGCAATACACCGGCTATACCACGAGCATCAGACAGATTATATACACTGCTCATCATGCTCTGCACGTGTGTCCGGGAGCAGCAAGAGTCCCAGCCAGGGGCAGAGCAATACACTGGCTATACCACGAGCATCAGACAGATTATATACACTGCTCATCATGCTCTGCACGTGTGGCCGGAGGCAGCAAGAGTCCCAGCCAGAGGCAGAGCAATACACTGGCTATACCACGAGCATCAGACAGATTATATACACTGCTCATCATGCTCTGCACGTGTGGCCGGGGAGCAGCAAGAGTCCCAGCCAGGGGCAGAGCAATACACTGGCTATACCACGAGCATCAGACAGATTATATACACTGCTCATCATGCTCTGCACGTGTGGCCGGAGGCAGCAAGAGCCCCAGCCAGGGACAGAGCAATACACCGGCTATACCACGAGCATCAGACAGATTATATACACTGCTCATCATGCTCTGCACGTGTGGCCGAGGCAGCAAGAGTCCCAGCCAGGGGCGGAGCAATACACCGGCTATACCACGAGCATCAGACAGATTATATACACTGCTCATCATGCTCTGCACGTGTGGCCGGAGGCAGCAAGAGTCCCAGCCAGGGGCAGAGCAATACACTGGCTATACCACGAGCATCAGACAGATTATATACACTGCTCATCATGCTCTGCACGTGTGGCCGGAGGCAGCAAGAGTCCCAGCCAGGGGCAGAGCAATACACTGGCTATACCACGAGCATCAGACAGATTATATACACTGCTCATCATGCTCTGCAAGTGTGGCCGAGGGCAGCAAGAGTCCCAGCCAGGGGCAGAGCAATACACTGGCTATACCACGAGCATCAGACAGATTATATACACTGCTCATCATGCTCTGCACGTGTGGCCGGAGGCAGCAAGAGTCCCAGCCAGGGGCAGAGCAATACACTGGCTATACCACGAGCATCAGACAGATTATATACACTGCTCATCATGCTCTGCACGTGTGGCCGGAGGCAGCAAGAGTCCCAGCCAGGGGCAGAGCAATACACTGGCTATACCACGAGCATCAGACTGATTATATACACTGCTCATCATGCTCTGCACGTGTGGCCGGAGGCAGCAAGAGTCCCAGCCAGGGGCAGAGCAATACACCGGCTATACCACGAGCATCAGACAGATTATATACACTGCTCATCATGCTCTGCACGTGTGGCCGGAGGCAGCAAGAGTCCCAGCCAGGGGCAGAGCAATACACTGGCTATACCACGAGCATCAGACAGATTATATACACTGCTCATCATGCTCTGCACGTGTGGCCGGAGGCAGCAAGAGTCCCAGCCAGGGGCAGAGCAATACACCGGCTATACCACGAGCATCAGACAGATTATATACACTGCTCATCATGCTCTGCACGTGTGGCCGGAGGCAGCAAGAGTCCCAGCCAGGGGCGGAGCAATACAGCGGCTATACCACGAGCATCAGACAGATTATATACACTGCTCATCATGCTCTGCACGTGTGGCCGGAGGCAGCAAGAGTCCCAGCCAGGGGCAGAGCAATACACCGGCTATACCACGAGCATCAGACAGATTATATACACTGCTCATCATGCTCTGCACGTGTGGCCGGGGGCAGCAAGAGTCCCAGCCAGGGGCAGAGCAATACACTGGCTATACCACGAGCATCAGACAGATTATATACACTGCTCATCATGCTCTGCACGTGTGGCCGGAGGCAGCAAGAGTCCCAGCCAGAGGCAGAGCAATACACTGGCTATACCACGAGCATCAGACAGATTATATACACTGCTCATCATGCTCTGCACGTGTGGCCGGAGGCAGCAAGAGTCCCAGCCAGGGGCAGAGCAATACACCGGCTATACCACGAGCATCAGACAGATTATATACACTGCTCATCATGCTCTCTACGTGTGGCCGGGGGCAGCAGGAGTCCCAGCCAGAGGCAGAGCAATACACCGGCTATACCACGAGCATCAGACAGATTATATACACTGCTCATCATGCTCTGCACGTGTGGCCGGAGGCAGCAAGAGTCCCAGCCAGGGGCAGAGCAATACACCGGCTATACCACGAGCATCAGACAGATTATATACACTGCTCATCATGCTCTGCACGTGTGGCCGGAGGCAGCAAGAGTCCCAGCCAGGGGCAGAGCAATACACTGGCTATACCACGAGCATCAGACAGATTATATACACTGCTCATCATGCTCTGCACGTGTGGCCGGGGAGCAGCAAGAGTCCCAGCCAGGGGCAGAGCAATACACCGGCTATACCACGAGCATCAGACAGATTATATACACTGCTCATCATGCTCTGCACGTGTGGCCGGAGGCAGCAAGAGTCCCAGCCAGGGGCAGAGCAATACACCGGCTATACCACGAGCATCAGACAGATTATATACACTGCTCATCATGCTCTGCATGTGTGGCCGGGGGCAGCAAGAGTCCCAGCCAGGGGCGGAGCAATACACTGGCTATACCACGAGCATCAGACAGATTATATACACTGCTCATCATGCTCTGCACGTGTGGCCGGAGGCAGCAAGAGTCCCAGCCAGGGGCAGAGCAATACACCGGCTATACCACGAGCATCAGACAGATTATATACACTGCTCATCATGCTCTGCACGTGTGGCCGGGGGCAGCAAGAGTCCCAGCCAGGGGCAGAGCAATACACTGGCTATACCACGAGCATCAGACAGATTATATACACTGCTCCAATAGGGAACACTTACACAACACAATGCAACTCCAAGCTAATCCCACTGTCCACTTAGGTAGTCTCTGAGTGACAATCCGTTTCAATTGAGGTGGAAATTATAGGCAATTAGCAATACATCCCCAGTAAAGGAGCGGCTCTGCAGGTGGTGACCACAGACCACTTCTCAGTTTCTGAGCTTTCTGGCTGATATTTTGGTCACTTGTGAATGCTGGCGGTGCTGTCACTCTAGTGGTAGCATGAGACGGAGTCTACAACCCACACAAGTGGCTCAGGTAGTGCAGCTCATCCAGGATTGCACATCAATGTGAGCTGTGGCAAGAAGGTTTGCTGTGTCTGTCAGCGTAGTGTCCAGAGCAAGGAGGCGCTACCAGGAGACAGGCCAGTACATCAGGAGACGTGGAGGCGCTACCAGGAGACAGGTCAGTACATCAGGAGACATGGATGCGCTACCAGGAGACAGGCCAGTACATCACGAGACATGGAGGCGCTACCAGGAGACAGACCAGTACATCAGGAGACATGGAGGCGCTACCAGGAGACAGGTCAGTACCTCAGGAGACATGGAGGCGCTACCAGGAGACAGGTCAGTACCTCAGGAGACATGGAGGCGCTACCAGGAGACAGGCCAGTACATCAGGAGACATGGAGGCGCTACCAGGAGACAGGCCAATACATCAGGAGACGTGGGGGAGTCCGTAGGAGAGCAACCCAGCAGCAGGACTGCTACCTCCACCTTTGTGCAATGAGGAACAGGAGGAGCACTGCCAGAGCCCTGCACAGCGACCTCCAGCGGGCCACAAATGTGCATGTGTCTGCTCAGTCACACACAGACTCCATGAGGGTGGTATGAGGGCCTGGCATCCACAGGTGGGGGTTGTGCTTACAGTCCAACACCGTGCAGGATTTTTGGCATTTGCCAGAGAACACCAAGAATGGCAAATACTCCACTGGTGCCCTGTGCTCTACACAGATGATAGCAGATTCACACTGAGCACATGTGATAGACGTGACAGAGTCTGGAGAAGCCGTGGAGAACATTCTGCTGCCTACAACATCCTCCAGCATGACCGGTTTGGCAGTGGGTCAGTAATGTTTGGGGTGGCATTTCTTTGGGGGGGAGCGCACAGCCCTCCATGTGTTTGCCAGAGGTAGACAGTGGGGAGAGGCACACCTTACCGCAGTGCGGGTGCATAACCATGGATGTTAGCAGCATCCGGTGAACAGTTCAAAAGTAGTAAGGATTGGTTAGCACTCCAGCTTCTCAAATAAGCAAAAATTTATTCTTCAATCATGTGTCAACACAAGGTTAACAATTGTTTCGGGGCCAGCAAGGGTCCCCTTCATCAGAACAGTGCAGACAAAACGTTTTGTCTGCACTGTTCTGATGAAGGGGACCCTTGCTGGCCCCGAAACAATTGTTAACCTTGTGTTGACACATGATTGAAGAATAAATTTTTGCTTATTTGAGAAGCTGGAGTGCTAACCAATCCTTACTACTTTTGCCAGAGGTAGCCTGACAGCCATCATACTCCTTGTGTGACCGTATGCTGGTGCGGTTGGCCCGGGGTTACTCTTAATGCAAGACAATGCTGGACCTCATGTGGCTGGAGTGTGTCAGCAGTTCCTGCAAGGTGAAGGCATTGATGATATGGACTGGCCCCGTCCCTTTCCCAGATCTGAATCCAACTGAGCACATGTGGGACGTCATGTCTCGCTCCATCCACCAACGCCACGTTGCACCACAGACTGATCCAGGAGTTGATAGATGCTTTAGCCCAGGTCTGGGAGGAGATCCCTCAGCCACCTCATCAGGAGCATGCCCAGGCATTGTAGGGAGGTCACACAGGCACGTGGAGGCCACGCACACTACTGAACCTCATTCTGACTTGTTTTAAGGACAAAGTTGGATCAGCCTGCAGTGTTTTTCTTCCACTTCAGATCTAGGATGTCTTGGTTTTGTGTTCCCTTAATTTTTTTGAGCAGTGTATTACATATTATACAGCGCTAGTCACACCACTAACAGTCTATATTATATATTGCCATAGTGTATAGTCTTTAACCACTTCCCTACCACGCTATTTTGTGCTGATCTGTGCTGCGTAGGCTCTCCAGCCCACAGCACAGATCAGCTAGCAGCCAGGCCGATCAGACTTCCCCCCCTTTTTTCCCCACTAGGGGGATGTCCTGCTGGGGGGGGTCTGATCGCCGCCGCGCTGCTTGCGCTTGCGGGGGGGGGGCTCTTCAAAGCCCCCCTCCGCAGCGCTTCCTGGCCTCCTTCCCCTTCCCTCCCTCTCCCTCCCCCTGTGAGCGGCGCAGGACGGAGTTCCCTGATGGGATAGGCTTTAGCCTATCAGATGCCGGTGATCCCCGGCCAATCAGAGGCCGGGGATCGCCAATCTCCTCTACGGCGCTGCTGCGCAGCAGCGCCGTATACATGTAAACACCGGGGAAGATCTTCCCCGTGTGTTTACATTTACCCTGCGAGCCGCCGATCGGCGGCTCGCAGGGTGTTCACGGAGACACCCTCCGGGAACTGACATGGAACGGCCGCCATGGAATACACTTCAGGATTCAGGGGCGTGTATATACGCTCCGAGAATCCGGAAGTGGTTAATATATGGTCTGTATTGTATATTACACAAGACACAGTTGGCTATGGAAGGCCATGTGTGCTGGTGTTGGGTTCACATAATGGGTCTCTAGTTGTCTTGTTTCTCTGTCAGTTTATTTATGAGAATTGCATGTGCCGTGGATGGTTCTCCTCTCTGGTCTTCTGGTGACAGTGAAGGGAATTGTCGGGGGGGTTTGGGAAGGGAGACTGAT
Organism: Hyperolius riggenbachi; assembly: GCF_040937935.1. NCBI lineage: Eukaryota > Metazoa > Chordata > Amphibia > Anura > Hyperoliidae > Hyperolius > Hyperolius riggenbachi. Next base: position 163,899 of record NW_027152357.1, on the reverse strand, counting down.
TTTGGACAGCAGTGTGATGGTCTATGGTGGACGTGTTGTAACCAGATGTCCTCTCTTTTTCTGCAGATCCCTGGAAGCTGACCATCTGCAAGGTAAGATCCTCTTTCTGTCCATATATGAATTATGGGAGCAGGTCTGAGATGATCAGGTCCCACTAGACTGATGTTCAGGTTCTGCTCCAAGGTCTCTCCTCTGTGACTCTCCTGATCTCAGGCTGGTTTTGGGTGGAACACCGTGTGATGCTGGCCATCCGATGCCTTCAGTGCGGGTTACATCTCTTACAAATCTCTAATGGTGTATGGTAGTCATTGTGGAGAGGCTGGTGATTCCCACATTATCCCAGCTATCTGGAAGCCAGGAGTCCATGAGCAGTGATGCTTCTCAGAGCAGACAGTGTGGTCTATACAATGTAACTGAGAATAGTGGCCTCATCTGTGAGGTCAGAGAATGTACACATTATAGAGATATCTACTCCACTTATTCCGGGAACTAGCCGTGTGCTTCTAGCTGTTTCTCTCAATAAATCCCCTGCAGGGTCGATGCTCGCTGAGCTGTCACCTCCTCCTTTTTAATTAAAGTCACTGAGGTGTGAAGACCGCATCATCTTTATGAAGATGGATGGTGGTGTAGATTGTACCAGAGTCTGTGGGACTGCATGAAGCTGAGTTTAGCCAAATATAATAGTAATTTAATGTGTCTCTACAGAGCATGTTCTCTGACTGTTACCGATCCTGTGCCAGACACGACTAATCTACTATACTATGGATTTCACCAACCTCTCACTACACACCGATCCTGTGCCAGACATGACTAATCTACTATACTATGGATTTCACCAACCTGTCACTACTCACCGATCCTGTGCCAGACACGACTAATCACCAATAGTATGGATTTCACCAACCTCTCACTACTCACCGATCCTGTGCCAGACACGACTAATCACCAATAGTATGGATTTCACCAACCTTTCACTACTCACCGATCCTGTGCCAGACATAACTAATCACCAATAGTATGGATTTCACCAACCTCTCACTACTCACTGATCCTGTGCCAGACACGACTAATCACCAATAGTATGGATTTTACCAACCTCTCACTACTCACCGATCCTGTGCCAGACATGACTAATCTACTATACTATGGATTTCACCAACCTCTCACTACACGCCCGATCCTGTGCCAGACATGACTAATCTACTATACTATGGATTTCACCAAACTCTCACTACACTCACCAATCCTGTGCCATACATGGCTAATCACCAATAGTATGGATTTCCCCAACCTCTCACTACTCACCGATCCTGTGCCAGACATAACTAATCACCAATAGTATGGATTTCCCCAACCTCTCACTACTCACCAATCCCGTGCCAGACATAACTAATCACCAATAGTATGGATTTCACCAACCTCTCACTACTCACCAATCCTGTGCCAGACATAACTAATCACCAATAGTATGGATTTCCCCAACCTCTCACTACTCACCGATCCTGTGCCAGACACGACTAATCACCAATAGTATGGATTTCACCAACCTCTCACTACTCACTGATCCTGTGCCAGACATAACTAATCACCAATAGTATGGATTTCCCCAACCTCTCACTACTCACCGATCCTGTGCCAGACATGACTAATCACCAATAGTATGGATTTCACCAACCTCTCACTACTGACTGATCCTGTGCCAGACACGGCTAATCACCAATAGTATGGATTTCACCAACCTCTCACTACTCACCGATCCTGTGCCAGACATAACTAATCACCAATAGTATGGATTTCCCAACCTCTCACTACTCACCAATCCTGTGCCAGACATGACTAATCACCAATAGTATGGATTTTACCAACCTCTCACTACTCACTGATCCTGTGCCAGACACAACTAATCACCAATAGTATGGATTTTACCAACCTCTCACTACTCACTGATCCTGTGCCAGACACGACTAATCACCAATAGTATGGATTTTACCAACCTCTCACTAATCACTGATCCTGTGCCAGACACAACTAATCACCAATAGTATGGATTTCACCAACCTCTCACTACTCACCAATCCTGTGCCAGACATGACTAATCACCAATAGTATGGATTTCCCCAACCTCTCACTACTCACCAATCCGGTGCCAGACATGACTAATCACCAATAGTATGGATTTCACCAACCTCTCACTACTCACTGATCCTGTGCCAGACATGACTAATCACCAATAGTATGGATTTCACCAACCTCTCACTACTCACTGATCCTGTGCCAGACATGACTAATCACCAATAGTATGGATTTCACCAACCTCTCACTACTCACCGATCCTGTGCCAGACATGACTAATCACCAATAGTATGGATTTCACCAACCTCTCACTACTCACTGATCCTGTGCCAGACACGACTAATCACCAATAGTATGGATTTCCCCAACCTCTCACTACTCACTGATCCTGTGCCAGACACGACTAATCACCAATAGTATAGGTTTCACCAACCTCTCACTACTCACCGATCCTGTGCCAGACATGACTAATCTACTATACTATGGATTTCACCAACCTCTCACTACACGCCCGATCCTGTGCCAGACATGACTAATCTACTATACTATGGATTTCACCAACCTCTCACTACTCACCAATCCTGTGCCAGACATAACTAATCACCAATAGTATGGATTTCCCCAACCTCTCACTACTCACCGATCCTGTGCCAGACACGACTAATCACCAATAGTATGGATTTCCCCAACCTCTCACTACTCACCGATCCTGTGCCAGACATGACTAATCACCAATAGTATGGATTTCACCAACCTCTCACTACTGACTGATCCTGTGCCAGACACGGCTAATCACCAATAGTATGGATTTCACCAACCTCTCACTACTCACCGATCCTGTGCCAGACATAACTAATCACCAATAGTATGGATTTCCCAACCTCTCACTACTCACCAATCCTGTGCCAGACATGACTAATCACCAATAGTATGGATTTTACCAACCTCTCACTACTCACTGATCCTGTGCCAGACACAACTAATCACCAATAGTATGGATTTTACCAACCTCTCACTACTCACTGATCCTGTGCCAGACACGACTAATCACCAATAGTATGGATTTTACCAACCTCTCACTAATCACTGATCCTGTGCCAGACACAACTAATCACCAATAGTATGGATTTCACCAACCTCTCACTACTCACCAATCCGGTGCCAGACATGACTAATCACCAATAGTATGGATTTCACCAACCTCTCACTTCTCACTGATCCTGTGCCAGACATGACTAATCACCAATAGTATGGATTTCACCAACCTCTCACTACTCACCGATCCTGTGCCAGACATGACTAATCACCAATAGTATGGATTTCACCAACCTCTCACTACTCACTGATCCTGTGCCAGACACGACTAATCACCAATAATATGGATTTCCCCAACCTCTCACTACTCACCAATCCTGTGCCAGACATGACTAATCACCAATAGTATGGATTTCCCCAACCTCTCACTACTCACTGATCCTGTGCCAGACACGACTAATCACCAATAGTATAGGTTTCACCAACCTCTCACTACTCACCGATCCTGTGCCAGACATGACTAATCTACTATACTATGGATTTCACCAAACTCTCACTACACGCCCGATCCTGTGCCAGACATGACTAATCTACTATACTATGGATTTCACCAACCTCTCACTACTCACCAATCCTGTGCCAGACATAACTAATCACCAATAGTATGGATTTCCCCAACCTCTCACTACTCACCGATCCTGTGCCAGACACGACTAATCACCAATAGTATGGATTTCCCCAACCTCTCACTACTCACCGATCCTGTGCCAGACATGACTAATCACCAATAGTATGGATTTCACCAACCTCTCACTACTGACTGATCCTGTGCCAGACACGGCTAATCACCAATAGTATGGATTTCACCAACCTCTCACTACTCACCGATCCTGTGCCAGACATAACTAATCACCAATAGTATGGATTTCCCAACCTCTCACTACTCACCAATCCTGTGCCAGACATGACTAATCACCAATAGTATGGATTTTACCAACCTCTCACTACTCACTGATCCTGTGCCAGACACAACTAATCACCAATAGTATGGATTTTACCAACCTCTCACTACTCACTGATCCTGTGCCAGACACGACTAATCACCAATAGTATGGATTTTACCAACCTCTCACTAATCACTGATCCTGTGCCAGACACAACTAATCACCAATAGTATGGATTTCACCAACCTCTCACTACTCACCAATCCTGTGCCAGACATGACTAATCATCAATAGTATGGATTTCCCCAACCTCTCACTACTCACTGATCCTGTGCCAGACACGACTAATCACCAATAATATGGATTTCCCCAACCTCTCACTACTCACCAATCCTGTGCCAGACATGACTAATCACCAATAGTATGGATTTCCCCAACCTCTCACTACTCACTGATCCTGTGCCAGACATGACTAATCTACTATACATATGGATTTCACCAACCTCTCACTACACGCCCGATCCTGTGCCAGACACGACTAATCTGCTATACTATGGATTTCACCAAACTCTCACTACACTCACCAATCCTGTGCCAGACATGGCTAATCACCAATAGTATGGATTTCCCCAACCTCTCAATACTCACCGATCCTGTGCCAGACATAACTAATCACCAATAGTATGGATTTCCCCAACCTCTCACTACTCACAGATCCTGTGCCAGACATGGCTAATCACCAATAGTATGGATTTCCCCAACCTCTCACTACTCACCGATCCTGTGCCAGACATAACTAATCACCAATAGTATGGATTTCCCCAACCTCTCACTACTCACCAATCCTGTGCCAGACATAACTAATCACCAATAGTATGGATTTCACCAACCTCTCACTACTCACCAATCCTGTGCCAGACATAACTAATCACCAATAGTATGGATTTCCCCAACCTCTCACTACTCACCGATCCTGTGCCAGACACGACTAATCACCAATAGTATGGATTTCCCCAACCTCTCACTACTCACCGATCCTGTGCCAGACATAACTAATCACCAATAGTATGGATTTCCCAACCTCTCACTACTCACCAATCCTGTGCCAGACATGACTAATCACCAATAGTATGGATTTTACCAACCTCTCACTACTCACTGATCCTGTGCCAGACACAACTAATCACCAATAGTATGGATTTTACCAACCTCTCACTACTCACTGATCCTGTGCCAGACACGACTAATCACCAATAGTATGGATTTTACCAACCTCTCACTAATCACTGATTCTGTGCCAGACACAACTAATCACCAATAGTATGGATTTCACCAACCTCTCACTACTCACCAATCCTGTGCCAGACATGACTAATCACCAATAGTATGGATTTCCCCAACCTCTCACTACTCACCAATCCGGTGCCAGACATGACTAATCACCAATAGTATGGATTTCACCAACCTCTCACTACTCACTGATCCTGTGCCAGACATGACTAATCACCAATAGTATGGATTTCACCAACCTCTCACTACTCACCGATCCTGTGCCAGACATGACTAATCACCAATAGTATGGATTTCACCAACCTCTCACTACTCACTGATCCTGTGCCAGACATGACTAATCACCAATAATATGGATTTCCCCAACCTCTCACTACTCACCAATCCTGTGCCAGACATGACTAATCACCAATAGTATGGATTTCCCCAACCTCTCACTACTCACTGATCCTGTGCCAGACATGACTAATCACCAATAGTATGGATTTCACCAACCTCTCACTACTCACCGATCCTGTGCCAGACACGACTAATCACCAATAGTATGGATTTCACCAACCTCTCACTACTTACCGATCCTGTGCCAGACACGACTAATCACCAATAGTATGGATTTCACCAACCTCTCACTACTCACCGATCCTGTGCCAGACATAACTAATCACCAATAGTATGGATTTCAACAACCTCTCACTACTCACTGATCCTGTGCCAGACATAACTAATCACCAATAGTATGGATTTCCCCAACCTCTCACTACTCACCGATCCTGTGCCAGACACGACTAATCACCAATAGTATGGATTTCACCAACCTCTCACTACTCACTGATCCTGTGCCAGACATGACTAATCACCAATAGTATGGATTTCCCCAACCTCTCACTACTCACCGATCCTGTGCCAGACATGACTAATCACCAATAGTATGGATTTCCCAACCTCTCACTACTCACCAATCCTGTGCCAGACATGACTAATCACCAATAGTATGGATTTTACCAACCTCTCACTACTCACTGATCCTGTGCCAGACACAACTAATCACCAATAGTATGGCTTTTACCAACCTCTCACTACTCACTGATCCTGTGCCAGACACGACTAATCACCAATAGTATGGATTTCACCAACCTCTCACTACTCACCGATCCTGTGCCAGACACGACTAATCACTAATAGTATGGATTTCCCCAACCTCTCACTACTCACCGATCCTGTGCCAGACATGACTAATCACCAATAGTATGGATTTCCCCAACCTCTCACTACTCACCAATCCGGTGCCAGACATGACTAATCACCAATAGTATGGATTTCACCAACCTCTCACTACTCACTGATCCTGTGCCAGACATGACTAATCACCAATAGTATGGATTTCACCAACCTCTCACTACTCACCGATCCTGTGCCAGACATGACTAATCACCAATAGTATGGATTTCACCAACCTCTCACTACTCACTGATCCTGTGCCAGACATGACTATTCACCAATAATATGGATTTCCCCAACCTCTCACTACTCACTGATCCTGTGCCAGACATGACTAATCACCAATAGTATGGATTTCCCCAACCTCTCACTACTCACTGATCCTGTGCCAGACATGACTAATCACCAATAGTATGGATTTCACCAACCTCTCACTACTCACCGACCCTGTGCCAGACACGACTAATCACCAATAGTATGGATTTCACCAACCTCTCACTACTCACCGATCCTGTGCCAGACACGACTAATCACCAATAGTATGGATTTCACCAACCTCTCACTACTCACCGATCCTGTGCCAGACATAACTAATCACCAATAGTATGGATTTCACCAACCTCTCACTACTCACTGATCCTGTGCCAGACACGACTAATCACCAATAGTATGGATTTCACCAACCTCTCACTACTTACCGATCCTGTGCCAGACACGGCTAATCACCAATAGTATGGATTTCCCCAACCTCTCACTACTCACCGATCCTGTGCCAGACATGACTAATCACCAATAGTATGGATTTCACCAACCTCTCGCTACTCACTGATCCTGTGCCAGACACGACTAATCACCAATAGTATGGATTTCACCAACCTCTCACTACTCACTGATCCTGTGCCAGACATGACTAATCACCAATAGTATGGATTTCACCAACCTCTCACTACTCACCGATCCTGTGCCAGACACTACTAATCACCAATAGTATGGATTTCACCAACTTCTCACTACTCACCAATCCTGTGCCAGACATGACTAATCACCAATAGTATGGATTTCACCAACCTCTCACTACTCACTGATCCTGTGCCAGACACGGCTAATCACCAATAGTATGGATTTCACCAACTTCTCACTACTCACCAATCCTGTGCCAGACATGACTAATCACCAATAGTATGGATTTCACCAACCTCTCACTACTCACTGATCCTGTGCCAGACATGACTAATCACCAATAGTATGGATTTCACCAACCTCTCACTACTCACTGATCCTGTGCCAGACACGACTAATCACCAATTTAAAAAGAGCATTTTTTACGTAAGTAAGATTAACGCTTTGAGGTGGTGCGGATCTCTACTAAAAATCCTGTGGTGCCCAGGAGTCGGTTTTCTTCACCCTTCACCCAGTTCCTAGGGTGGGACGGCAGAGCGAGCGTTCTCACTGACTCCATAACCTCATACAGAACTATTTCAGTGTCCGGGTCACAGCGTCATAAGCAGCCAGAGATGACAAGGACTCTTTCTCTGCTATGCCAGGTAAAATAGCAGAGCTCATTAGATTAGTCTTATCAGGAGCTTCCTGGAAGCACCACAACCCCCTGCCACGGAAGCACAGTACCCCCTGCCACGGAAGCACAGTACTCTCTGCGATGGAAGCCCAGCACTCCCTGCCACCCATTACCCCCTACCACGGAAGCCCAGTACCCCCTGCCATGGAAGCACAGTACTCTCTGCAACGGAAGCCCAGTACCCTCTGCGATGGAAGCCCAGCACTCCCTGCCACCCATTACCCCCTACCACGGAAGCCCAGTACCCCCTGCCACGGAAGCCCAGTACCCCCTGCCACGGAAGCCCAGTACTCCCTGCCACCCAGCACCCCCTGCCACGGAAGCACAGCACCCTCTGCCACCCAGCACCCCCTGTTACGGAAGCACAGCACCCTCTGCCACCCAGCACCCCCTGTTACGGAAGCACAGCACCCTCTGCCACCCATCACCCCCTACCACGGAAGCCCAGCACTCCCTGCCAACCAGCACCCTCTGCCACCCATCACCCCCTACCATGGAAGCACAGTACTCTCTGCCACCCAGCACTCCCTGCCACGGAAGCACAGCACCCTCTGCCACCCAGCACCCCCTGCCACGGAAGCACAGCACCCTCTGCCACCCATCACCCCCTACCACAGAAGCCCAGTACTCCCTGCCATGGAAGCCCAGCACTCCCTGCCACCCAGCACCCCCTGCCATGGAAGCACAGCACCCTTTGCCACCCATCACCCCCTACCACGGAAGCCCAGTACTCCCTGCCATGGAAGCCCAGCACTCCCTGCCACCCAGCACCCCCTGCCACGGAGGCACAGCACCCTCTGCCACCCATCACCCTCTACCACGGAAGCCCAGTACTCCCTGCCATGGAAGCCCACCACTCCCTGCCACCCAGCACCCCCTGTTACGGAAGCACAGCACCCTCTGCCACCCATCACCCCCTACCACAGAAGCCCAGTACTCCCTGCCATGGAAGCCCAGCACTCCCTGCCACCCAGCACCCCCGTTACGGAAGCACAGCACCCTCTGCCACCCATCACCCCCTACCACGGAAGCCCAGCACTCCCCGCCAAACCAGCACCCCCTGCCACGGAAGCCCAGCACCCTCTGCCACCCATCACCCCCTACCACGGAAGCCCAGTACTCCCTGCCATGGAAGCCCAGTACTCCCTGCCATGGAAGCCCAGCACTCCCTGCCACCCAGCACCCCCTGCCATGGAAGCACAGCACCCTTTGCCACCCATCACCCCCTACCACGGAAGCCCAGTACTCCCTGCCATGGAAGCCCACCACTCCCTGCCACCCAGCACCCCCTGTTACGGAAGCACAGCACCCTCTGCCACCCATCACCCCCTACCACAGAAGCCCAGCACTCCCTGCCATGGAAGCCCAGCACTCCCTGCCACCCAGCACCCCCGTTACGGAAGCACAGCACCCTCTGCCACCCATCACCCCCTACCACGGAAGCCCAGCACTCCCCGCCAAACCAGCACCCCCTGCTACGGAAGCCCAGCACCCTCTGCCACCCATCACCCCCTACCACGGAAGCCCAGTACTCCCTGCCATGGAAGCCCAGCACTCCCTGCCACCCAGCACCCCCTGTTACGGAAGCACAGCTTCCTCTGCCACCCATCACCCCCTACCACGGAAGCCCAGTACTCCCTGCCATGGAAGCCCACCACTCCCTGCCACCCAGCACCCTCTGTTACGGAAGCACAGCACCCTCTGCCACCCATCACCCCCTACCACGGAAGCCCAGTATTCCCTGCCATGGAAGCCCAGCACTCCCTGCCACCCAGCACCCCCTGTTACGGAAGCACAGCACCCTCTGCCACCCATCACCCCCTACCACAGAAGCCCAGCACTCCCTGCCAACCAGCACCCCCTGCCACGGAAGAACAGCACCCTCTGCCATCCATCACCCCCTACCACGGAAGCCCAGTACTCCCTGCCATGGAAGCCCAGCACTCCCTGCCATGGAAGCCCAGCACTCCCTGCCACTCAGCACCCCCTACCATGGAAGCACAGCACCCCCTGCAGGGTTAAGTAGACGTAAATCCTTGGCTATGACAGAAATCGTTAAGATCCAGCTTTACAGCCTGGAAGTCTCCAAAACCCCGGGGGTTATAACTGCTTTAGAACTTTGCCAGGGTCAAGTCATCGCCATTGTCACACAGCTAAAATACACTGCTGGAAACACCTGCTATTCTAATATATATATATATATATATGTATATATATATATATATATATATAGAGTGTAAAAAGGATCTTGCCTCCTTAAAGGGCAACCTACTAAGGCAGGTTTGCGGTATTTTTTTATTCATTCAGGCACTAAAAGTCCTACGCATTTCACGGGTGCTGGCCCACTTCTTCAGGTCAATACAAAAAGTGCCTTAGCTGCAGGAACCGCGGACGGCTGAGAGGGGACCACGGATACTGCAGCTAAGGCACTAGTGCATGGATGAATAAAAAACTTATACCTACCCTAGTGGTTTGTCCTTTTAAGGAGACACACACACACACACACACACCTACACACCTGATAGTATAGGGCACCTCCAGCGGTGTATTTTAGATCAGACATACCCGTAGGGGTCCCTTATTGCAAATCTCAGAGTTTCCAATAACTCCAAAGAATGGGAGCGAGCAGACCTGGAGTACTGAGCAGGAACGCTTGTTTTTCCCGTAGGCTCTGACAGCGGTTGCCGGTCTTTGCAACCCAACCTTGTGAGTATAATATCTATATCTTTTACAATACCAACTTTTGTAACCACTCTTGGACTGCCTAACGCAGGATGCCGGCTGCAGAGTGGCTTCCTTGTTCCTCCTGGACCCGCGAGTGCCTCACCTCGTGATGCCGGGATCAGCCTGCCAGCCGCGATCGGAGCTGACAGGCTGTTAGAAAAAAAAAATGATCGTAACTATCGGCTATTTTTATTTGTACAGCGCTGCGATTTAGCACATCGCTATACAGGGCACGGCTCTGTCACTCAGCTGCCCTCTGGAGTGGCTCACAATCTAATCCCTCTCATAAGCTGATGCCTATGCGAGGTGTTTCTGCTGGTGGATCTCGGGGGGGGGGGGGGGGAGAGGGAGGAAAATATATATAAAAAAAAGGATAAAATGTATAAGAAAAAAAAAAGAGAGAGCGAGAGATCGCAGCAGCAATCAGAAGTAAAAGGGGCAAGATTGATTTGGGTGGTAAATTGTATGGCCACGCAATAAACCGTCAGAGCTGCGCAGTGCTGAATTGTAAATATTGGCCTGGTCACTAGGCGAGTGTAAGCCTGTGGTCCTCAGGAGGTTAAAGAACAATGCACCATTGGGCTCCTGGTCTCTCTCCTATTGATACCTGGAGGCACCCCTCTGGCACCTGGAGTCACACCACACCTTATCACACAGAGGAAGAGGAACTTCCAATCACCATTGTCTATTATTTCCATCTTTTCTTCATGTTTGATGGGTTGGGAATCTGCTAGGTGGCCCCCGGATGTTGGGATCAGTCTGACACCTGTTCTGGGGAATTTGCAGAATGACCGGACATAAGACCGTTCAGTAATAAAGCTTTTCGTAACACGTCCCAGTTGGGCTCCCGTGGATCGTATGTGCGGACATGTGGTGCCCCGCTGATTGCAGAATGACCGGACATGTGGTGCCCCGCTGATTGCAGAATGACCGGACATGTGGTGCCCCGCTGAATGCAGAATGACCGGACATGTGGTGCCCCGCTGAATGCAGAATGACCGGACATGTGGTGGCCCGCTGAATGCAGAATGACCGGACATGTGGTGGCCCGCTGAATGCAGAATGACCGGACATGTGGTGCCCCGCTGAATGCAGAATGACCGGACATGTGGTGCCCCGCTGAATGCAGAATGACCGGACATGTGGTGCCCCGCTGAATGCAGAATGACCGGACATGTGGTGGCCCGCTGAATGCAGAATGACCGGACATGTGGTGGCCCGCTGAATGCAGAATGACCGGACATGTGGTGGCCCGCTGAATGCAGAATGACCGGACATGTGGTGCCCCGCTGAATGCAGAATGACCGGACATGTGGTGCCCCGCTGAATGCAGAATGACCGGACATGTGGTGCCCCGCTGAATGCAGAATGACCGGACATGTGGTGCCCCGCTGAATGCAGAATGACCGGACATGTGGTGTCCCGCTGAATGCAGAATGACCGGACATGTGGTGGCCCGCTGAATGCAGAATGACCGGACATGTGGTGCCCCGCTGAATGCAGAATGACCGGACATGTGGTGCCCCGCTGAATGCAGAATGACCGGACATGTGGTGCCCCGCTGAATGCAGAATGACCGGACATGTGGTGCCCCGCTGAATGCAGAATGACCGGACATGTGGTGCCCCGCTGAATGCAGAATGACCGGACATGTGGTGTCCCGCTGAATGCAGAATGACCGGACATGTGGTGTCCCGCTGAATGCAGAATGACCGGACATGTGGTGCCCCGCTGAATGCAGAATGACCGGACATGTGGTGCCCCGCTGAATGCAGAATGACCGGACATGTGGTGCCCCGCTGAATGCAGAATGACCGGACATGTGGTGCCCCGCTGAATGCAGAATGACCGGACATGTGGTGCCCCGCTGAATGCAGAATGACCGGACATGTGGTGCCCCGCTGAATGCAGAATGACCGGACATGTGGTGCCCCGCTGAATGCAGAATGACCGGACATGTGGTGCCCCGCTGAATGCAGAATGACCGGACATGTGGTGTCCCGCTGAATGCAGAATGACCGGACATGTGGTGCCCCGCTGAATGCAGAATGACCGGACATGTGGTGCCCCGCTGAATGCAGAATGACCGGACATGTGGTGCCCCGCTGAATGCAGAATGACCGGACATGTGGTTCCCCTGCTGAATGCAGAATGACCGGACATGTGGTGCCCCGCTGAATGCAGAATGACCGGACATGTGGTGCCCCGCTGATTGCAGAATGACCGGACATGTGGTTCCCCTGCTGAATGCAGAATGACCGGACATGTGGTGTCCCGCTGAATGCAGAATGACCGGACATGTGGTGCCCCGCTGAATGCAGAATGACCGGACATGTGGTGCCCCGCTGAATGCAGAATGACCGGACATGTGGTGCCCCGCTGAATGCAGAATGACCGGACATGTGGTGCCCCGCTGAATGCAGAATGACCGGACATGTGGTGCCCCGCTGAATGCAGAATGACCGGACATGTGGTGCCCCGCTGAATGCAGAATGACCGGACATGTGGTGTCCCGCTGAATGCAGAATGACCGGACATGTGGTGCCCCGCTGAATGCAGAATGACCGGACATGTGGTGGCCCGCTGAATGCAGAATGACCGGACATGTGGTGCCCCGCTGAATGCAGAATGACCGGACATGTGGTGCCCCGCTGAATGCAGAATGACCGGACATGTGGTGCCCCGCTGAATGCAGAATGACCGGACATGTGGTTCCCCTGCTGAATGCAGAATGACCGGACATGTGGTGCCCCGCTGAATGCAGAATGACCGGACATGTGGTGCCCCGCTGAATGCAGAATGACCGGACATGTGGTGCCCCGCTGAATGCAGAATGACCGGACATGTGGTGCCCCGCTGAATGCAGAATGACCGGACATGTGGTGCCCCGCTGAATGCAGAATGACCGGACATGTGGTGCCCCGCTGAATGCAGAATGACCGGACATGTGGTGCCCCGCTGAATGCAGAATGACCGGACATGTGGTGCCCCGCTGAATGCAGAATGACCGGACATGTGGTGCCCCGCTGAATGCAGGGGTTCAGTGCGTTTGTTGATGGAAAAATTGTGTGCTGCCAGATCTCTTCTCTTCTGTAAGAGAGTTGGAAATAGAGATGGCCCAAACGGTTACCCGGCGAACGGTTCCCGGCAAACTTCCATGGTTCGCGAGCGCGGCGAACCGGGAACTTTTCCGGAAGTTTGGTTCGCCCCCATAGTGCATCATGAGGGTCAACTTTGACCCTCTACATCACCGTCAGCAGGCACATTGTAGCCAATCAGGCTACACTCCCTCCTGGAGCCCCCCCCCCCCCCTTATAAAAGGCAGGCTCCGCCGGCCATTACACTCACCCGTGTGCCTGTAGTAATTAGAGAAGGGAGAGCTGCTGCAGTGCAGACTCTCATAGGGAAAGCTTAGCTAGGCTTGTTAGCTTGCTCCTGGCTGATTGTTATCGGTAAAATACCTACGTGAGCTGAGCGCACGCACTGTCACTGTGCCTGTCTGGTACCTGTCTGTGTGTGACAGGTGCACATTGTAATACCCATCACTGCATATACCGTATTTTTCGGAGTAAAGGACGCACTTTTTCTCCCCCAAAAATAGGAAGAAAAAGTGCCTGCGTCTTATATTCTAAAGGCAGGGAATCCCCGACTTCAGAACCGCCTGCCGATGCCAACCGCCGATCTGCCGCATTGTTGGGGACTCCCTGCCTTGTCCGCCTGTGTGGTCTGCCGGGTCCGCTCCCCCGGTAACAATAACTGCAGAGCAACTCACCTTTCTATGGATTCCAGCGCTGTGTAGTCTGCTGTGTGGTCCTCCGCCTCCAGCATGTCAGCTACACCTGTAAATGAAAAGTTAGCGCAGAGACACTCACCTACTCAGCGGCGGCCTCGGCGGTGGCAGCACGATCTGCAGACATCTCGGTCCCGGGAGACTACCCCTAGTGACGGCTCCTGCTAATGACTCATTGAGTCATGGGGAATGACTCATTGAATCATTAACAGGAGCCGTCACTAGGGGAAGCCTCCCGGGACCGAGATGTCTGCAGATCGTGCCGCCGCCGCTGAGTAGGTGAGTGTCTCTGCTCTAACTTTTCATTTACAGGTGTAGCTGACATGCTGGAGGCGGAGGACCACACAGCACAGCGGAGGACCACACTACACAGCGCTGGAATCCATAGAAAGGTGAGTTGCTCTGCAGTTATTGTTACCGGGGGAGAGCGTCGACATGGGGGGGGGGGGGGGCAGAGGACAGGATGGGGATTGGGGGGGCACACACATGGACATGCACAGGAGGGGGCACACACAGGAGGACAGGAGGGGGACACAGGGACTGGAGGACCACACGGGGGGGGGGGGTGAAAGGGACACAGGGACTGGAGGACCACACAAGGGGGGTGAAGGGGACACAGAAACACACCCAAGGGGGCAGGAGGGACACAGACACACACACACACACGGGGACAGGAGTGGACACAAGGGGCCTGGAGGACCACAGAGGGGAGCTGGAGGAGACACACAGGACATGAGGGGACACATGGGGCAAGAGGATCACACAAGGTGGCAGGAAGGGATGCCACACACAGGGTGACAGAAAGGGACACATAGTGGACACAAGAGGACAATGGGGAGAACATGTACTGTACAATACGCTCCTGGAATATGGACGCACCAGGTTTAGTATATACTGTATACATTTTTCCCCCAGATTTTTGCCCTCTAAACCTAGGTGCGTCTTATATTCCAGAGCGTCTTATATTCCAAAAAATACGGTACCTACCTGTTGTGTTCACTTCAGTGCACCCACCTACCTACGTGAGCGCACATAGTGTGATATACCACTCCGTGCATACCTGTTAACTGCACCTGTGTGACTGCACATTGTATTAGTGAAGTCAGTGCATACCTTTCACTTCATCCTCCCAATATGGACAAAGCAAAAGGCAGAGTCAGGCCACCTGGCAGGTCTGTTCGAGGTCGCGCTGTCGGTATTTTGTGCAGCCCTCGACCAAAGTACAGTGTTCAGAAGAAGGCACGTGCCATCAACCCCCAATATTGTCAGGACGTAGTTTACTATTTATACCGTGTAGGGACAACTACCTTATGAGGGCACATGATGACAAAGCACAAACTGCAATGGGATGACCATTTGAGGAAAAGCAGCACACAAAAGCAAAGCCACACACCTCAGTGGAGGGTACCAGGCCGCAATTATTTCTCAAAAAAGGCGATACCCAAACTGTACCGTGATGTTGAAAGGCAAGTGGTGACCTCTCTGGCACACAGCATTGGGTCAAGGGGCTATCTGACCACGGATGCCTGGTCTGCAAAGCACGGTCAGGCCTGCCCGAAGCGAAGACTAAGTCAGTCCCCACACACAGCATCTTTGCCTGCCTGCCGGCTTCTGCTGTCTGCCCCAAAACTAAGTCAGTCCCCACACACAGCATCTCTGCCTGCAGGCCGCTTGACTGCCTTCTCCGCCACCACCAACAGGGTCCAGGACTCTAGGTGGATTCCTGAATTTTCTAGGCCGCTGCTAGCAGCGGCCGCTATACTAATTTTTCTGGTGTGTGTACATGCCTGCCTAATTTTTCTGGCTGCACTGCGGCTGCAACAACAAAACAAAAGGCATGTACATGTGCCCATCCCCCTTCATGATCGTTACCTTGCCATGGTGAAGGGGCTTGCGTATCACAATGAAGCAATGACCGCCGGCTATTTAAGTGTCTCGGTGGGGGTGGCACACCAAAGATAATTAGGTCGTTGCTTCATTGTGGACAGACCAAATTTGATCAGCTGGACAGTCACTGTTGTTCTATGATTGAGCTACCACAGCCCGCCGACCATATGGGCTTGAAAACCACCACGGCCTGCACTCTGGCCATTGTGCGCACCAGTCCAGCACGGCCGTCACTACACAAACAGTTGTTTGCGGTGCGTTACATAGTGAGTTTGGCGTGTCATTGTGAAGCAGCACTCTAATTACACTACTAACAATTGCAAACTAACAGGATATAAGCCAGACGAAGGCTGCAAGGCCGAAAGCTTGCTTATTTTTATTCATTTTTAGTTAGCCAATAAATGGTATCATCCTGATATAAAACTTCTTGTAATTACACTCCCTGATTGATGTATACACATGCAAGATGTTTTAAAGCACGTTAGGCCTGCAATTTAGCATTCAATGTGATTTCTGCCCTTAAAACGCTGCTTTGCGTCCAATCCAGATTTTTCCCCGGGACTTTTGGCGTGTATCCCACTCATCCATGCCCCCCTCCAGGTGTTAGACCCCTTGAAACATCTTTTCCATCACTTTTGTGGCCAGCATAATTTTTCAAAGTTCGCCTCCCCATTGAAGTATTTTGTGATTCACAAAAGTTTGCGCGAACCGAACATTCGCGGGAGGTTCGCAAACCGAAAATCAGAGGTTCGGGCCATCTCTAGTTGGAACTTCTCCTCCTTCAGGGAGTGCCTCAGAACTTATGTCAACCCCTCCCTTCAGGACAAGGTCTTCAAGGGCCCAGACACACTATAAGCGCTTTTCTGAGCACTTTGTGATTGAGAAAAATTGATCCCATTTACTTTCGTAAAAATAGCAGCGATCGTGCAACCGCGTATGTGAAAAATCACAATGATTTTTACCACGATTTCAATGAAAGTGGATGGGAGAAATCTTAAAAAGTGCTAATCAATCACAAAGCACTCAGAAAAGCGCATATAGTGTGTCTGAGCCCTAAGAGTTTGTTATACTCAGATCTCTGTTGTCCAATTCCATCAATTGACCGGCCAGCAGGACACCGGCCAGATCACCAGTTTAAATTATTCACTACAAAGACTTTATCGCTTACTGGACTCCAACACAGTCTTTTGAACTTTCAGACATTCTACCTCATTTTACATCTCTTAAGGTGGCCATTAAAAGTCCAATTTCTAGCGAAAATTTGTTTGAGCGATCAGAAATTTTGATTGGATTGGTTAGTCATCTGATTGGTTTTTCGTCTAAAGAAAATTTGGATTTTCTTGTTGGTTGTGATAGATGGGAAGCAAAGATTGGTTTGTTGGTGGTGTAGTGAACTATTTCACTTTCACAGAATTATCTGATTGCTCAACCGATTTTTCACTAGAAATTGGATCATTAGTGGCCATCTTTACTTATTCCATCCAACCAATCTGTTCAGCTGCCAGATATATTTACTTGCCAGCTCCAATGTATATTTTTTTGTGATTAATTTTATAATAAAAGTAACAATTGAATTGTTCTAGTTTGCCCTTGTTAGCTGATTATTCTGATCCATGCCAAAACTCTCTGTCCTCAGAAGAGACACACTACTGCATTGTCTGATCTCTGATCCATGCTAGAACTCTCTGTCCTCAGAAGAGAGACACTACTGCATTGTCTGATCTCTGATCCATGCTAGAGCTCTCTGTCCTCAGAATAGACACACTACCGCATTGTCTGATCTCTGATCCATGCTAGAACTCTCTGTCCTCAGAAGAGACACACTACCGCATTGTCTGATCTCTGATCCATGCTAGAACTCTCTGTCCTCAGAAGAGACACACTACCGCATTGTCTGATCTCTGATCCATGCTAGAGCTCTCTGTCCTCAGAGGAGACACACTACCACATTGTCTGATCTCTGATCCATGCTAGACCTCTCTGTCCTCAGAGGTGACCCACTACCGCATTGTCTGATCTCTGATCCATGCTAGAACTCTCTGTCCTCAGAAGAGACACACTACCTGATCTCTGATCCATGCTAGAACTCTCTGTCCTCAGAAGAGAAACACTACCGCAGTGTCTGATCTCTGATCCATGCTAGAACTCTCTGTCCTCAGAAGAGACAGTACCGCATTGTCTGATCTCTGATCCATGCTAAAACTCTCTGTCCTCAGAGGAGACACACTACCGCATTGTCTGATCTCTGATCCATGCTAGGACTCTCTGTCCTCAGAAGACACAGTACCGCATTGTCTGATCTCTGATTCATGCTAGACCTCTCTGTCCTCAGAAGAGACACACTACTGCATTGTCTGATCTCTGATCCATGCTAGACCTCTCTGTCCTCAGAAGAGACACACTACCGCATTGTCTGATCTCTGATCCATGCTAGGACTCTCTGTCCCCAGAAGACACACTACCGCATTGTCTGATCTCTGATCCATGCTAGACCTCTCTGTCCTCAGAAGAGACACACTACCACATTGTCTGATCTCTGACCCATGCTGGAACACTCTGTCCTCAGAAGAGACACACTACTGCATTGTCTGATCTCTGATCCATGCTAGAGCTCTCTGTCCTCAGAAGAGGCATACTACTGCATTGTCTGCTCTCTGATCCATGGCAGAACTCTCTGTCCTCAGAAGACACACACTACCGCATTGTCTGATCTCTGATCCATGCTAGACCTCTCTGTCCTCAGAAGAGACACACTACCACATTGTCTGATCTCTGATCCATGCTAGACCTCTCTGTCCTCAGAAGAGACACACTACTGCATTGTCTGATCTCTGATCCATGCTAGACCTCTCTGTCCTCAGAAGAGACACACTACCGCATTATCTGATCTCTGATCCATGCTAGGACTCTCTGTCCTCAGAAGACACAATACCGCATTGTCTGATCTTTGATCCATGCTAGACCTCTCTGTCCTCAGAAGAGACACACTACCGCATTGTCTGATCTCTGATCCATGCTAGAGCTCTCTTTCCTCAGAGGAGACACACTACCGCATTGTCTGATCTCTGATCCATGCTAGACCTCTCTGTCCTCAGAAGAGACACACTACCGCATTGTCTGATCTCTGATCCATGCTAGGACTCTCTGTCCTCAGAAGACACACTACCGCATTGTCTGATCTCTGATTCATGCTAGACCTCTCTGTCCTCAGAAGAGACACACTACTGCATTGTCTGATCTCTGATCCATGCTAGACCTCTCTGTCCTCAGAAGAGACACACTACCGCATTGTCTGATCTCTGATCCATGCTAGGACTCTCTGTCCTCAGAAGACACACTACCGCATTGTCTGATCTCTGATTCATGCTAGACCTCTCTGTCCTCAGAAGAGACACACTACTGCATTGTCTGATCTCTGATCCATGCTAGAGCTCTCTGTCCTCAGAAGAGACACAGTACCGCATTGTCTGATCTCTGATCCATGCTAGAGCTCTCTTTCCTCAGAGGAGACACACTACCGCATTGTCTGATCTCTGATCCATGCTAGAACTCTCTTTCCTCAGAAGAGACACACTACCACATTGTTTGATCTCTGATCCATGCTAGGACTCTCTCTCCTCAGAAGACGCACACTACCGCATTGTCTGATCTCTGATCCATGCTAGAGCTCTCTTTCCTCAGAAGAGACACACTACCACATTGTCTGGTCTCTGATCCATGCTAGAACTCTCTGTCCTCAAAAGAGACACACTACCGCATTGTCTGATCTCTGATCCATGCTAGAACTCTGTCCTCAGAAGAGAGACACTACCGCATTGTCTGATCTCTGATCCATGCTAGAGCTCTCTGTCCTCAGAAAAGACACACTACTGCATTGTCTGATCTCTGATTCATGCTAGACCTCTCTGTCCTCAGAAGAGACACACTACCGCATTGTCTGATCTCTGATCCATGCTAGGACTCTCTGTCCTCAGAAGACACACTACCGCATTGTCTGATCTCTGATTCATGCTAGTTCTCTGTCCTCAGAAGAGACACACTACTGCATTGTCTGATCTCTGATCCATGCTAGACCTCTCTGTCCTCAGAAGAGACACACTACCGCATTGTCTGATCTCTGATCCATGCTAGGACTCTCTGTCCTCAGAAGACACACTACCGCATTGTCTGATCTCTGATCCATGCTAGACCTCTCTGTCCTCAGAAGAGACACACTACCACATTGTCTGATCTCTGACCCATGCTGGAACACTCTGTCCTCAGAAGAGACACACTACTGCATTGTCTGATCTCCGATCCATGCTACAGCTCTCTGTCCTCAGAAGAGGCATACTACTGCATTGTCTGATCTCTGATCCATGCTAGAACTCTCTGTCCTCAGAAGAGAGACACTACCGCATTGTCTGATCTCTGATCCATGCTAGACCTCTCTGTCCTCAGAAGAGACACACTACCACATTGTCTGATCTCTGATCCATGCTAGACCTCTCTGTCCTCAGAAGAGTCACACTACCACATTGTCTGATCTCTGATCCATGCTAGACCTCTCTGTCCTCAGAAGAGACACACTACTGCATTGTCTGATCTCTGATCCATGCTAGAGCTCTCTTTCCTCAGAGAAGACACACTACCACATTGTCTGATCTCTGATCCATGCTAGAGCTCTGTGTCCTCAGAAGAGACACACTACCGCATTGTCTGATCCATGCTAGAACTCTCTGTCCTCAGAAGAGACACACTACCACATTGTTTGATCTCTGATCCATGCTAGGACTCTGTCCTGAGAAGACACACTACCGCATTGTCTGATCTCTGATCCATGCTAGACCTCTCTGTCCTCAGAAGAGAGACACTACTGCATTGTCTGATCTCTGATCCATGCTAGACCTCTCTGTCCTCAAAAGAGACACACTACCGCATTGTCTGATCTCTGATCCATGCTAGAACTCTCTGTCCTCAGAAGACACACTACCGCACTGTCTGATCTCTGATCCATGCTAGAACTCTCTGTCCTCAGAAGAGACACACTACTGCATTGTCTGATCCCTGATCCATGCTAGAGCTCTCTGTCCTCAGAAGAGACACAGTACCGCATTGTCTGATCTCTGATCCATGCTAGAGCTCTCTTTCCTCAGAAGAGACACACTACCGCATTGTCTGATCTCTGATCCATGCTAGAGCTCTCTTTCCTCAGAAGAGACACACTACTGCATTGTCTGGTCTCTGATCCATGCTAGGACTCTCTGTCCTCAGAAGACACACTACCGCATTGTCTGATCTCTGATTCATGCTAGTTCTCTGTCCTCAGAAGAGACACACTACTGCATTGTCTGATCTCTGATCCATGCTAGACCTCTCTGTCCTCAGAAGAGACACACTGCCGCATTGTCTGATCTCTGATCCATGCTAGGACTCTCTGTCCTCAGAAGACACACTACCGCATTGTCTGGTCTCTGATCCATGCTAGAACTCTCTGTCCTCAGAAGAGAGAGACTACCGCATTGTCTGATCTCTGATCCATGCTAGAGCTCTCTGTCTTCAGAAGAGACACACTACTGCATTGTCTGATCTCTGATCCATGCTAGAGCTCTCTGTCCTCAGAAGAGACACACTACTGCATTGTCTGATCTCTGATCCATGCTAGACCTCTCTGTCCTCAGAAGAGACACACTACCGCATTGTCTGATCTCTGATCCATGCTAGGACTCTCTGTCCTCAGAAGACACACTACCGCATTGTCTGAACTCTGATCCATGCTAGACCTCTCTGTCCTCAGAAGAGACACACTACCACATTGTCTGATCTCTGATCCATGCTAGGACTCTCTGTCCTCAGAAGACACACTACCGCATTGTCTGATCTCTGATCCATGCTAGACCTCTCTGTCCTCAGAAGAGACACACTACCACATTGTCTGATCTCTGACCCATGCTGGAACACTCTGTCCTCAGAAGAGACACACTACTGCATTGTCTGATCTCCGATCCATGCTAGAGCTCTCTGTCCTCAGAAGAGGCATACTACTGCATTGTCTGATCTCTGATCCATGCTAGAACTCTCTGTCCTCAGAAGACACACATTACCGCATTGTCTGATCTCTGATCCATGCTAGACCTCTCTGTCCTCAGAAGAGACACACTACCGCATTGTCTGATCTCTGATCCATGCTAGAACTCTCTGTCCTCAGAAGAGACACACTACTGCATTGTCTGATCTCTGATCCATGCTAGACCTCTCTGTCCTCAGAAGAGACACACTACCGCATTGTCTGATCTCTGATCCATGCTAGAGCTCTCTGTCCTCAGAAGAGAGACACTACTGCATTGTCTGATCTCTGATCCATGCTAGAGCTCTCTTTCCTCAGAGGAGACACACTACCACATTCTCTGATCCATGCTAGAGCTCTGTGTCCTCAGAAGAGACACTACCGCATTGTCTGATCCATGCTAGAACTCTCTGTCCTCAGAAGAGACACACTACCACATTGTTTGATCTCTGATCCATGCTAGGACTCTCTGTCCTCAGAAGACACACTACTGCATTGTCTGATCTCTGATCCATGCTAGACCTCTCTGTCCTCAGAAGAGAGACACTACTGCATTGTCTGATCTCTGATCCATGCTAGACCTCTCTGTCCTCAGAAGAGACACACTACCGCATTGTCTGATCTCTGATCCATGCTAGGACTCTCTGTCCTCAGAAGACACACTACTGCATTGTCTGATCTCTGATCCATGCTAGAGCTCTCTGTCCTCAGAAGAGACACACTACCGCATTGTCTGATCTCTGATCCATGCTAGACCTCTCTGTCCTCAGAAGAGACACACTACCGCATTGTCTGATCCCTGATCCATGCTAGAGCTCTCTGTCCTCAGAAGAGACACATTACCGCATTGTCTGATCTCTGATCCATGCTAGAGCTCTCTTTCCTCAGAAGAGACACACTACTGCATTGTCTGGTCTCTGATCCATGCTAGAACTCTCTGTCCTCAAAAGAGACACACTACCGCATTGTCTGATCTCTGATCCATGCTAGAACTCTCTGTCCTCAGAAGAGAGACACTACCGCATTGTCTGATCTCTGATCCATGCTAGAACTCTCTGTCCTCAGAAGAGACACACTACCACATTGTCTGATCTCTGACCCATGCTAGACCTCTCTGTCCTCAGAAGAGACACACTACCGCATTTTCTGATCTCTGATCCATGCTAGGACTCTCTGTCCTCAGAAGACACACTACCGCATTGTCTGATCTCTGATTCATGCTAGACCTCTCTGTCCTCAGAAGAGACACACTACTGCATTGTCTGATCTCTGATCCATGCTAGACCTCTCTGTCCTCAGAAGAGACACACTACCGCATTGTCTGATCTCTGATCCATGCTAGGACTCTCTGTCCTCAGAAGAGACACTACCGCATTGTCTGATCTCTGATCCATGCTAGAGCTCTGTGTCCTCAGAAGAGACACACTACCGCATTGTCTGATCCATGCTAGAACTCTCTGTCCTCAGAAGAGACACACTACCACATTGTTTGATCTCTGATCCATGCTAGGACTCTGTCCTGAGAAGACACACTACCGCATTGTCTGATCTCTGATCCATGCTAGACCTCTCTGTCCTCAGAAGAGAGACACTACTGCATTGTCTGATCTCTGATCCATGCTAGACCTCTCTGTCCTCAAAAGAGACACACTACCGCATTGTCTGATCTCTGATCCATGCTAGAACTCTCTGTCCTCAGAAGACACACTACCGCACTGTCTGATCTCTGATCCATGCTAGAACTCTCTGTCCTCAGAAGAGACACACTACTGCATTGTCTGATCCCTGATCCATGCTAGAGCTCTCTGTCCTCAGAAGAGACACAGTACCGCATTGTCTGATCTCTGATCCATGCTAGAGCTCTCTTTCCTCAGAAGAGACACACTACCGCATTGTCTGATCTCTGATCCATGCTAGAGCTCTCTTTCCTCAGAAGAGACACACTACTGCATTGTCTGGTCTCTGATCCATGCTAGGACTCTCTGTCCTCAGAAGACACACTACCGCATTGTCTGATCTCTGATTCATGCTAGTTCTCTGTCCTCAGAAGAGACACACTACTGCATTGTCTGATCTCTGATCCATGCTAGACCTCTCTGTCCTCAGAAGAGACACACTGCCGCATTGTCTGATCTCTGATCCATGCTAGGACTCTCTGTCCTCAGAAGACACACTACCGCATTGTCTGGTCTCTGATCCATGCTAGAACTCTCTGTCCTCAGAAGAGAGAGACTACCGCATTGTCTGATCTCTGATCCATGCTAGAGCTCTCTGTCTTCAGAAGAGACACACTACTGCATTGTCTGATCTCTGATCCATGCTAGAGCTCTCTGTCCTCAGAAGAGACACACTACTGCATTGTCTGATCTCTGATCCATGCTAGACCTCTCTGTCCTCAGAAGAGACACACTACCGCATTGTCTGATCTCTGATCCATGCTAGGACTCTCTGTCCTCAGAAGACACACTACCGCATTGTCTGAACTCTGATCCATGCTAGACCTCTCTGTCCTCAGAAGAGACACACTACCACATTGTCTGATCTCTGATCCATGCTAGGACTCTCTGTCCTCAGAAGACACACTACCGCATTGTCTGATCTCTGATCCATGCTAGACCTCTCTGTCCTCAGAAGAGACACACTACCACATTGTCTGATCTCTGACCCATGCTGGAACACTCTGTCCTCAGAAGAGACACACTACTGCATTGTCTGATCTCCGATCCATGCTAGAGCTCTCTGTCCTCAGAAGAGGCATACTACTGCATTGTCTGATCTCTGATCCATGCTAGAACTCTCTGTCCTCAGAAGACACACATTACCGCATTGTCTGATCTCTGATCCATGCTAGACCTCTCTGTCCTCAGAAGAGACACACTACCGCATTGTCTGATCTCTGATCCATGCTAGAACTCTCTGTCCTCAGAAGAGACACACTACTGCATTGTCTGATCTCTGATCCATGCTAGACCTCTCTGTCCTCAGAAGAGACACACTACCGCATTGTCTGATCTCTGATCCATGCTAGAGCTCTCTGTCCTCAGAAGAGAGACACTACTGCATTGTCTGATCTCTGATCCATGCTAGAGCTCTCTTTCCTCAGAGGAGACACACTACCACATTCTCTGATCCATGCTAGAGCTCTGTGTCCTCAGAAGAGACACTACCGCATTGTCTGATCCATGCTAGAACTCTCTGTCCTCAGAAGAGACACACTACCACATTGTTTGATCTCTGATCCATGCTAGCACTCTCTGTCCTCAGAAGACACACTACTGCATTGTCTGATCTCTGATCCATGCTAGACCTCTCTGTCCTCAGAAGAGAGACACTACTGCATTGTCTGATCTCTGATCCATGCTAGACCTCTCTGTCCTCAGAAGAGACACACTACCGCATTGTCTGATCTCTGATCCATGCTAGGACTCTCTGTCCTCAGAAGACACACTACTGCATTGTCTGATCTCTGATCCATGCTAGAGCTCTCTGTCCTCAGAAGAGACACACTACCGCATTGTCTGATCTCTGATCCATGCTAGACCTCTCTGTCCTCAGAAGAGACACACTACCGCATTGTCTGATCCCTGATCCATGCTAGAGCTCTCTGTCCTCAGAAGAGACACATTACCGCATTGTCTGATCTCTGATCCATGCTAGAGCTCTCTTTCCTCAGAAGAGACACACTACTGCATTGTCTGGTCTCTGATCCATGCTAGAACTCTCTGTCCTCAAAAGAGACACACTACCGCATTGTCTGATCTCTGATCCATGCTAGAACTCTCTGTCCTCAGAAGAGAGACACTACCGCATTGTCTGATCTCTGATCCATGCTAGAACTCTGTCCTCAGAAGAGACACACTACCACATTGTCTGATCTCTGACCCATGCTAGACCTCTCTGTCCTCAGAAGAGACACACTACCGCATTTTCTGATCTCTGATCCATGCTAGGACTCTCTGTCCTCAGAAGACACACTACCGCATTGTCTGATCTCTGATTCATGCTAGACCTCTCTGTCCTCAGAAGAGACACACTACTGCATTGTCTGATCTCTGATCCATGCTAGACCTCTCTGTCCTCAGAAGAGACACACTACCGCATTGTCTGATCTCTGATCCATGCTAGGACTCTCTGTCCTCAGAAGAGACACTACCGCATTGTCTGATCTCTGATCCATGCTAGACCTCTCTGTCCTCAGAAGAGACACACTACCACATTGTCTGATCTCTGACCCATGCTGGAACACTCTGTCCTCAGAAGAGACACACTACTGCATTGTCTGATCTCCGATCCATGCTAGAGCTCTCTGTCCTCAGAAGAGGCATACTACTGCATTGTCTGATCTCTGATCCATGCTAGAACTCTCTGTCCTCAGAAGACACACATTACCGCATTGTCTGATCTCTGATCCATGCTAGACCTCTCTGTCC
This sequence comes from Hyperolius riggenbachi, assembly GCF_040937935.1. Classification (NCBI taxonomy): domain Eukaryota; kingdom Metazoa; phylum Chordata; class Amphibia; order Anura; family Hyperoliidae; genus Hyperolius; species Hyperolius riggenbachi. The sequence goes on along the minus strand of NW_027152357.1, from coordinate 136,886 downwards.
TCAGAAGAGACACACTACCGCATTGTCTGATCTCTGATCCATGCTAGAACTCTCTGTCCTCAGAAGAGACACACTACTGCATTGTCTGATCTCTGATCCATGCTAGACCTCTCTGTCCTCAGAAGAGACACACTACCGCATTGTCTGATCTCTGATCCATGCTAGAGCTCTCTGTCCTCAGAAGAGAGACACTACTGCATTGTCTGATCTCTGATCCATGCTAGAGCTCTCTTTCCTAAGAGGAGACACACTACCACATTGTCTGATCTCTGATCCATGCTAGAGCTCTGTGTCCTCAGAAGAGACACACTACCGCATTGTCTGATCCATGCTAGAACTCTCTGTCCTCAGAAGAGACACACTACCACATTGTTTGATCTCTGATCCATGCTAGGACTCTCTGTCCTCAGAAGACACACTACCGCATTGTCTGATCTCTGATCCATGCTAGACCTCTCTGTCCTCAGAAGAGAGACACTACTGCATTGTCTGATCTCTGATCCATGCTAGACCTCTCTGTCCTCAGAAGAGACACACTACCGCATTGTCTGATCTCTGATCCATGCTAGAGCTCTCTGTCCTCAGAAGAGACACACTACCGCATTGTCTGATCTCTGATCCATGCTAGACCTCTCTGTCCTCAGAAGAGACACACTACCGCATTGTCTGATCCCTGATCCATGCTAGAGCTCTCTGTCCTCAGAAGAGACACAGTACCGCATTGTCTGATCTCTGAATTATGCTAGAGCTCTCTTTCCTCAGAAGAGACACACTACTGCATTGTCTGGTCTCTGATCCATGCTAGAACGCTCTGTCCTCAAAAGAGACACACTACCGCATTGTCTGATCTCTGATCCATGCTAGAGCTCTCTGTCTTCAGAAGAGACACACTACTGCATTGTCTGATCTCTGATCCATGCTAAAGCTTTCTGTCCTCAGAAGAGACACACTACTGCATTGTCTGATCTCTGATCCATGCTAGACCTCTCTGTCCTCAGAAGAGACACACTACCGCATTGTCTGATCTCTGATCCATGCTAGGACTCTCTGTCCTCAGAAGACACACTACCGCATTGTCTGATCTCTGATCCATGCTAGACCTTTCTGTCCTCAGAAGAGACACACTACCACATTGTCTGATCTCTGACCCATGCTAGAACTCTCTGTCCTCAGAGGAGACACACTACCACATAGTCTGATCTCTGATCCATGCTAGGACTTTCTGTCCTCAGAAGACACACTACCGCATTGTCTGATCTCTGATCCATGCTAGACCTCTCTGTCCTCAGAAGAGACACACTACCGCATTGTCTGATCTCTGATCCATGCTAGAACTCTCTGTCCTCAGAAGAGACACACTACTGCATTGTCTGATCTCTGATCCATGCTAGACCTCTCTGTCCTCAGAAGAGACACACTACTGCATTGTCTGATCTCTGATCCATGCTAGACCTCTCTGTCCTCAGAAGAGACACACTACCGCATTGTCTGATCTCTGATCCATGCTAGGACTCTCTGTCCTCAGAAGACACACTACTGCATTGTCTGATCTCTGATCCATGCTAGACCTCTCTGTCCTCAGAAGAGACACACTACTGCATTGTCTGATCCCTGATCCATGCTAGAGCTCTCTGTCCTCAGAAGAGACACAGTACCGCATTGTCTGATCTCTGATCCATGCTAGAGCTCTGTGTCCTCAGAAGAGACACACTACCACATTGTTTGATCTCTGATCCATGCTAGGACTCTCTCTCCTCAGAAGACGCACACTACCGCATTGTCTGATCTCTGATCCATGCTAGAGCTCTCTTTCGTCAGAAGAGACACACTACTGCATTGTCTGGTCTCTGATCTATGCTAGAACTCTCTGTCCTCAAAAGAGACACACTACCGCATTGTCTGATCTCTGATCCATGCTAGAACTCTCTGTCCTCAGAAGAGAGACACTACCGCATTTTCTGATCTCTGATCCATGCTAGAACTCTCTGTCCTCAGAAGAGACACTACCGCATTGTCTGATCTCTGATCCATGCTAGACCTCTCTGTCCTCAGAAGAGACACACTACCGCATTGTCTGATCTCTGATCCATGCTAGAACTCTCTGTCCTCAGAAGAGACACACTACTGCATTGTCTGATCTCTGATCCATGCTAGACCTCTCTGTCCTCAGAAGAGACACACTACTGCATTGTCTGATCTCTGATCCATGCTAGACCTCTCTGTCCTCAGAAGAGACACACTACCGCATTGTCTGATCTCTGATCCATGCTAGGACTCTCTGTCCTCAGAAGACACACTACTGCATTGTCTGATCTCTGATCCATGCTAGACCTCTCTGTCCTCAGAAGAGACACACTACTGCATTGTCTGATCCCTGATCCATGCTAGAGCTCTCTGTCCTCAGAAGAGACACAGTACCGCATTGTCTGATCTCTGATCCATGCTAGAGCTCTGTGTCCTCAGAAGAGACACACTACCGCATTGTCTGATCTCTGATCCATGCTAGAGCTCTCTTTCGTCAGAAGAGACACACTACTGCATTGTCTGGTCTCTGATCTATGCTAGAACTCTCTGTCCTCAAAAGAGACACACTACCGCATTGTCTGATCTCTGATCCATGCTAGACCTCTCTGTCCTCAGAAGAGAGACACTACCGCATTTTCTGATCTCTGATCCATGCTAGACCTCTCTGTCCTCAGAAGAGAGACACTACCGCATTTTCTGATCTCTGATCCATGCTAGAGCTCTCTGTCCTCAGAAGAGACACACTACGGCTTTGTCTGATCTCTGATCCATGCTAGAGCTCTCTGTTCTCAGAAGAGACACACTACCGCATTTTCTGATATCTGATCCATGCTAGACCTCTCTGTCCTCAGAAGAGACACACTACCACATTGTCTGATCTCTGATCCATGCTAGAACTCTCTGTCCTCAGAAGAGACACTACCGCATTGTCTGATCTCTGATCCATGCTAGAACTCTCTGTCCTCAGAAGAGACACACTACCGCACTGTCTGATATCTGATCCATGCTAGAACTCTCTGTCCTCAGAAGAGACACACTACCGCATTGTCTGATCTCAGATCCATGCTAGAACTCTCTGTCCTCAGAAGAGACACTACCGCATTGTCTGATCTCTGATCCATGCTAGAACTCTCTGTCCTCAGGAGACACACTACTGCATTGTCTGATGTCTGGTCCATGCTAGAACTCTCTGTCCTCAGAAGAGACACACTACCACATTGTCTGATCTCTGATCCATGCTAGAGCTCTCTGTCCTCAGAAGAGACACTACCGCATTGTCTGATCTCTGATCCATGCTAGACCTCTCTGTCCTCAGAAGACACACTACTGCATTGTCTGATGTCTGGTCCATGCTAGAACTCTCTGTCCTCAGAAGAGACACACTACCACATTGTCTGATCTCTGATCCATGCTAGAGCTCTCTGTCCTCAGAAGAGACACTACCGCATTGTCTGATCTCTGATCCATGCTAGACCTCTCTGTCCTCAGAAGACACACTACTGCATTGTCTGATGTCTGGTCCATGCTAGAACTCTCTGTCCTCAGAAGAGACACACTACCACATTGTCTGATCTCTGATCCATGCTAGAGCTCTCTGTCCTCAGAAGAGACACTACCGCATTGTCTGATCTCTGATCCATGCTAGACCTCTCTGTCCTCAGAAGACACACTACTGCATTGTCTGATCTCTGATCCATGCTAGAACTCTCTGTCCTCAGAAGAGACACTACCGCATTGTCTGATCTCTGATCCATGCTAGAACTCTCTGTCCTCAGAAGAGACACACTACCGCACTGTCTGATATCTGATCCATGCTAGAACTCTCTGTCCTCAGAAGAGACACACTACCGCATTGTCTGATCTCAGATCCATGCTAGAACTCTCTGTCCTCAGAAGAGACACTACCGCATTGTCTGATCTCTGATCCATGCTAGAACTCTCTGTCCTCAGAAGAGACACACTACTGCATTGTGTGATCTCTGATCCATGCTAGACCTCTCTGTCTTCAGAAGAGACACTACCGCATTGTCTGATCTCTGATCCATGCTAGAGCTCTCTGTCCTCAGAAGAGACACACTACCGCATTGTCTGATCTCTGATCCATGCTAGAACTCTCTGTCCTCAGAAGAGACACACTACCGCACTGTCTGATCCATGCTAGAGCTCTCTGTCCTCAGAAGAGACACCACCGCATTGTCTGATCTCTGATCCATGCTGGAACTCTCTGTCCTCAGGAGAGACACTACCGCATTGTCTGATCTCTGATCCATGCTAGAGCTCTCTGTCCTCAGAAGAGACACACTACCGCACTGTCTGATATCTGATCCATGCTAGAACTCTCTGTCCTCAGAAGAGACACTACCGCATTGTCTGATCTCTGATCCATGCTAGAACTCTCTGTCCTCAGAAGAGACACTACCGCATTGTCAGATCTCTGATCCATGCTAGACCTCTCTGTCCTCAGAAGAGACACACTACTGCATTGTCTGATCTCTGATCCATGCTAGAACTCTCTGTCCTCAGAAGAGACACTACCGCATTGTCTGATCTCTGATCCATGCTAGAACTCTCTGTCCTCAGAAGAGACACACTACCGCACTGTCTGATATCTGATCCATGCTAGAACTCTCTGTCCTCAGAAGAGACACACTACCGCATTGTCTGATCTCAGATCCATGCTAGAACTCTCTGTCCTCAGAAGAGACACACTACTGCATTGTGTGATCTCTGATCCATGCTAGACCTCTCTGTCTTCAGAAGAGACACTACCGCATTGTCTGATCTCTGATCCATGCTAGAACTCTCTGTCCTCAGAAGAGACACACTACCGCACTGTCTGATCTCTGATCCATGCTAGAGCTCTCTGTCCTCAGAAGAGACACCACCGCATTGTCTGATCTCTGATCCATGCTGGAACTCTCTGTCCTCAGGAGAGACACTACCGCATTGTCTGATCTCTGATCCATGCTAGAGCTCTCTGTCCTCAGAGGAGACACACTACCACATTGTCTGATCTCTGATCCATGCTGGAACTCTCTGTCCTCAGAAGAGACACACTACCGCACTGTCTGATCTCTGATCCATGCTAGAACTCTCTGTCCTCAGGAGACATTTATTAGGTAGTTTGCAAATAACTGTTTGTTCCTTTTAGGAATAGCTCACCGAGTTCTTTTCGCCTTGTTCAATCCGGAGAGTGGTGACAGCAAAGCCCTCGATTCACAGCGCTAGATTGATTACTTTATTTTACAGAGATTGTATTATGTATGGGCACACCAACCAATCTTAATTGTTTACTGTGCTCCCAGTGAATTCGCCCCCAGAAGCCTCTAGTGGATGAGAGCTGTATGGCAGCTGTAGCATAGTAAGATGGGATTGGCGGGTGTTCAGTGATCTGCCAGACATGACCAGTCCCACACAAATGTAAACAGAAATGGCTGGTCTAGCAGCAGATGTGTTGTAGGGTTATTCTGCTTTGGGTGCCATGATGGATACCCCCATACTGGTATGTCCACCTCAGCCACTCCCCGGTCTGAGCACCACCTGTAACACCCAATCGTTACTCTTATTAATCAGGCTGTTAGAAGTCCATTGAAGGGAATATGTGAAGGCCGTGAGGTGTAACGAGAGGTTTCTTCTCATGCAGGTGGAATGTGTTGTCCGTCTACATGTGGGCTCCATCAAGGCTTGTAACCCCGGGGAGAATGGTCAGTGCTTTTCCCTGTCCTGGGTCCACTCCAAACCTCACCAGTTCTTGGCTGCCGGCTTCCACGATGGTAAGTTCTGTGTAAGGATGACGGATTAGACCAGTAATGTGCCCAAGACTCTGAGATGAGGTCCTATGTCTTTTCCTGTAGTCTCCTCCCTCATTCACCCATCCTCATTCTATGTTCCCTTTGTGCCACGAATTCCATACTTACTGGTATCCTTGTCTTCCAGGCACCGTGTCCATCTGGGATCTGATGACCAAGTCTGTCCTGCAGAAGGTGCGACAGGGTCACGTGGTCAAGCAGTACCCGTTCCTCAGCTTCCTGGCTCACAACCAGGCGGTGCGCAGCATCGAGTGGTGCAAAGTGGACAGGTATACAGGAGAGGGTTGTGGGGTCACCAGGTTTGGGGTCTCTGGTGGGTGTTCTGTGATTGGGGGGGCATCTATACCTGAATGATGACTGGAGGTCGCAGGAAGACCATCTCACTATCGCTACTCTCCCTTTTCAAGAAAATCTCCCCACTGTATGGTATCCTCACCAGAGATCACATGACTGCTCTTCCACCTGCCTTCCCTGGACCTCCAGTCACACGACTGCTCTTCCACCTGCCTCCAGTCACATGACTGCTCTTCCACCTGCCTCCAGTCACATGACTGCTCTTCCACCTGCCTCCAGTCACATGACTGCTCCTCCACCGACCTCCAGTCACATGACTGCTCCTCCACCGACCTCCAGTCACATGACTGCTCCTCCACCGACCTCCAGTCACACGACGGCTCTTCCACCGGCCTTCCCTGGACCCCAGTCACATGACTGCTCTTCCACCTGCCTTCCCTGGACCCCAGTCACATGACTGCTCTTCCACCTGCCTTCCCTGGACCCCAGTCACATGACTGCTCTTCCACCTGCCTTCCCTGGACCCCAGTCACATGACTACTCTTCCACCTGCCTTCCCTGGACCCCAGTCACACGACTGCTCTTCCACCGGCCTCCAGTCACACGACTTCTCTTCCACCGGCCTCCAGTCACACGACTTCTCTTCCACCGGCCTCCAGTCACACGACTGCTCTTCCACCGGCCTCCAGTCACACGACTGCTCTTCCACCGGCCTCCAGTCACACGACGGCTCTTCCACCGGCCTCCAGTCACACGACGGCTCTTCCACCGGCCTCCAGTCACACGACGGCTCTTCCACCGGCCTCCAGTCACACGACGGCTCTTCCACCGGCCTCCAGTCACACGACGGCTCTTCCACCGGCCTCCAGTCACACGACTGCTCTTCCACCGGCCTCCAGTCACACGACTGCTCTTCCACCGGCCTCCAGTCACACGACTGCTCTTCCACCGGCCTCCAGTCACACGACTGCTCTTCCACCGGCCTCCAGTCACACGACTGCTCTTCCACCGGCCTCCAGTCACACGACTGCTCTTCCACCGGCCTCCAGTCACACGACTGCTCTTGCATCGGCCTCCAGTCACATGACTGTTCCTCCACCTGCGTTGTCTGAGAGAGATGACTGTTAAACCAGACACGCTGTGCCCGGACAGTCTCTGTGCAGGGATGTGTGATGACATGGCTCCCATCCCCCCAGTAGTTCCTCCTCATCCTTGCAGACGTGGCTGAGAGCGAGGACTACAGCTGCACTGCTGTGTATGGGTGACAGCAGGAGAGCTGCCGTGGTTTCACTCCTTTCGTGGCCACCCAGTGGGCGGTGTAATCTCCTCTTGTGTTGTCATGCATGCGCAGTATGATATTACACATACAAGTCATGTGATGGGGTCTTTGAAGCTGATTGGTGAATGTTGCTCCTCCCCACAGTAACTTCCTGGTCACATGTAGCGGGGAGCGCTGCCTGAAGTTCTGGGATCTCCGTCGCCTGGCTGCTCCTATTAATGATTTCCGGCGCTTCCAAAGCACAGAAATTACGTGGCTGCTGCCTTATTGTGGAGTGGTGGTGGCCCAGGACAACTGCCACGCTGCGTAAGTACCGCCCATTACTGACTCCGCCCTACTCCCCAGCAGATCTCCTAGGTCAAGGGGTGGTGCTGGAGATCTTGCTGGTGGAGATTGCCCCGCCCAGTCTGTCTCTCTTGCTGTAACCTGTGTGTCTCTCTGCAGCCACGGCCAGTGCGGTGTACATTATGTGGACTCGGGATTCATGGGGTACAAGTCATTCTTTGCTGCACCCCGCAGGGGAACCGTCTGGGTAAGAGACCTCCTCATTCATTCATCTTCACACTTCAGTCATTCAGATTTCCTCCGCACTTATTTCTCTTTACATAGCATTTTCCACACAGCCGGTACAATCAATATAGCACTTCAAAAGCAGAATAATAGGACAGGCTGTGTTTACAAGTGTAAAAAAAACACACAGATCTCTCCTCCTCCGTCTCTTGTTTCTCAGCTAGCTCCTCCTCCTATCTCGTGCCTCTCAGCTCTCTTCTCCTCCTATCTCGTGCCTCTCAGCTAGCTCCTCCTCCATCTCATGCCTCTCAGCTAGCTCCTCCTACATCTTGTGCCTCTTAGCTAGCTCCTCCTCCATCTCATGCCTCTCAGCTTGCTCCTCCTCCATCTCATGCCTCTCAGCTTGCTCCTCCTCCATCTCATGCCTCTCAGCTAGCTCCTCCTACATCTTGTGCCTCTTAGCTAGCTCCTCCATCTCATGCCTCTCAGCTTGCTCCTCCTCCATCTCATGCCTCTCAGCTTGCTCCTCCTCCATCTCGTGCCTCTCAGCTTGCTCCTCCTCCATCTCGTGCCTCTCAGCTAGCTCCTCCATCTCGTGCCTCTTAGTTAGCTCCTCCTCCATCTCGTGCCTCTCAGCTCTCTCCTCCTCTGTTTCGTGCCTCTCGGCTATCTCCTCCTCAGTCTCCTGGCTCTCTCCTCCTCCCACTCCTGCCTCTCAGCTCTCTCCTCCTCCCACTCCTGCCTCTCAGCTCTCTCCTCCTCCATCTCTTGCCTTTCAGCTCTCTCCTCCTCTGTCTCGCAGCTCTCTCCTCCTCTGTCTCGCAGCTCTCTCCTCCTCCGTCTCGCAGCTCTCTCCTCCTCCGTCTCGCAGCTCTCTCCTCCTCCGTCTCGCAGCTCTCTCCTCCTCCGTCTCTCAGCTCTCTCCTCCTCCGTCTCTCAGCTCTCTCCTCCTCCGTCTCTCAGCTCTCTCCTCCTCCGTCTCTCAGCTCTCTCCTCCTCCGTCTCTCAGCTCTCTCCTCCTCCGTCTCTCAGCTCTCTCCTCCTCCGTCTCTCAGCTCTCTCCTCCTCCGTCTCTCAGCTCTCTCCTTCTCCGTCTCTCAGCTCTCTCCTCCTCCGTCTCTCAGCTCTCTCCTCCTCCGTCTTTCAGCTCTCTCCTCCTCCGTCTCTCAGCTCTCTCCTCCATCTCTCAGCTCTCTCCTCCATCTCTCAGATCTCTTCTCCTCTGTCTCTTAGCTCTCTCCTCCTCTGTCTGGCAGCTCTCTCCTCCTCCTCCGTCTCTCAGCTCTCTGCTCCTCTGTCTCTCAGCTTTCTGCTCCTCTGTCTCTCAGCTCTCTCCTCCGTCTCTCAGCTCTCTGCTCCTCCGTCTCTCAGCTCTCTGCTCCTCCGTCTCTCAGCTCTCTCCTCCTCCGTCTCTCAGCTCTCTGCTCCTCCGTCTCTCAGCTCTCTCCTCCTCCGTCTCTCAGCTCTCTCCTCCTCCGTCTCTCAGCTCTCTCCTCCTCCGTCTCTCAGCTCTCTCCTCCTCCGTCTCTCAGCTCTCTCCTCCTCCGTCTCTCAGCTCTCTCCTCCATCTCTCAGCTCTCTCCTCCATCTCTCAGATCTCTTCTCCTCTGTCTCTTAGCTCTCTCCTCCTCTGTCTCGCAGCTCTCTCCTCCTTGTCTCTCAGCTCTCTGCTCCTCTGTCTCTCAGCTCTCTGCTCCTCTGTCTCTCAGCTCTCTGCTCCTCTGTCTCTCAGCTCTCTCCTCCTCTGTCTCTCAGCTCTCTCCTCCGTCTCTCAGCTCTCTGCTCCTCCGTCTCTCAGCTCTCTCCTCCTCCGTCTCTCAGCTCTCTGCTCCTCTGTCTCTCAGCTCTCTCCTCCTCCGTCTCTCAGCTCTCTCCTCCTCCGTCTCTCAGCTCTCTCCTCCTCAGTCTCTCAGCTCTCTCCTCCTCCGTCTCTCAGCTCTCTGCTCCTCCGTCTCTCAGCTCTCTCCTCCTCCGTCTCTCAGCTCTCTGCTCCTCCGTCTCTCAGCTCTCTCCTCCTCCGTCTCTCAGCTCTCTCCTCCTCCGTCTCTCAGCTCTCTCCTCCTCAGTCTCTCAGCTCTCTCCTCCTCCGTCTCTCAGCTCTCTCCTCCTCCATCTCTCAGCTCTCTCCTCCTCCGTCTCTCAGCTCTCTCCTCCTCCGTCTCTCAGCTCTAATCTCTTCCGTCTCTCAGCTCTCTCCTCCTCCGTCTCTCAGCTCTCTGCTCCTCTGTCTCTCAGCTCTCTCCTCCTCCGTCTCTCAGCTCTCTCCTCCTCCGTCTCTCAGCTCTCTCCTCCTCAGTCTCTCAGCTCTCTCCTCCTCCGTCTCTCAGCTCTCTGCTCCTCCGTCTCTCAGCTCTCTCCTCCTCCGTCTCTCAGCTCTCTGCTCCTCTGTCTCTCAGCTCTCTCCTCCTCCGTCTCTCAGCTCTCTCCTCCTCCGTCTCTCAGCTCTCTCCTCCTCAGTCTCTCAGCTCTCTCCTCCTCCGTCTCTCAGCTCTCTGCTCCTCCGTCTCTCAGCTCTCTCCTCCTCCGTCTCTCAGCTCTCTCCTCCTCCGTCTCTCAGCTCTCTCCTCCTCCGTCTCTCAGCTCTCTCCTCCTCCGTCTCTCAGCTCTCTCCTCCTCCGTCTCTCAGCTCTCTCCTCCTCCGTCTCTCAGCTCTCTCCTCCTCCGTCTCTCAGCTCTCTCCTCCTCCGTCTCTCAGCTCTCTCCTCCTCCGTCTCTCAGCTCTCTGCTCCTCCGTCTCTCAGCTCTCTCCTCCTCCGTCTCTCAGCTCTCTCCTCCTCCGTCTCTCAGCTCTCTCCTCCTCCGTCTCTCAGCTCTCTCCTCCTCCGTCTCTCAGCTCTCTCCTCCTCCATCTCTTGCCTTTCAGCTCTCTCCTCCTCCGTCTCGCAGCTCTCTCCTCCTCCGTCTCTCAGCTCTCTCCTCCTCCGTCTCTCAGCTCTCTCCTCCTCCGTCTCTCAGCTCTCTCCTCCTCCGTCTCTCAGCTCTCTCCTCCTCCGTCTCTCAGCTCTCTCCTCCTCCGTCTCTCAGCTCTCTCCTCCTCCGTCTCTCAGCTCTAATCTCCTCCGTCTCTCAGCTCTCTCCTCCTCCGTCTCTCAGCTCTCTCCTCCTCAGTCTCTCAGCTCTCTCCTCCTCCGTCTCTCAGCTCTCTCCTCCTCCGTCTCTCAGCTCTCTCCTCCTCCGTCTCTCAGCTCTCTCCTCCTCCGTCTCTCAGCTCTCTCCTCCTCAGTCTCTCAGCTCTCTCCTCCTCCGTCTCTCAGCTCTCTCCTCCTCCGTCTCGCAGCTCTCTCCTCCTCTGTCTCGCAGCTCTCTCCTCCTCTGTCTCGCAGCTCTCTCCTCCTCTGTCTCGCAGCTCTCTCCTCCTCCGTCTCTCAGCTCTCTCCTCCTCCGTCTCTCAGCTCTCTCCTCCTCCGTCTCTCAGCTCTCTCCTCCTCCGTCTCTCAGCTCTCTCCTCCTCCGTCTCTCAGCTCTCTCCTCCTCCGTCTCTCAGCTCTCTGCTCCTCCGTCTCTCAGCTCTCTCCTCCATCTTGTGTTACAGAGTGTGTCTGGCTCAGACTGGCTTGGTATGGTTATAGCTGGTGATATCACTGGTGAAGTCATGGCGATCGTGATGCCCTTTCTCAATGTTCCATCCATTAATGCCAAGAGACCGTCGGATCGTAGATTTGTGAGTATGATTACAGAGGCGTCCCTGGTCGGGTGGCTGTGGTACGACTATCAGGCTTTCACTAAAACCGCTTCTATTTCTCTTTATAGCCGATTTATAAAGTTGATTTTGAGTCCCTCCACCCTCCATCTGACATCACTAACAGTGACAACCTGGATCTGCCTAGTGGCCAGTCGGCAGAGAACGACACCTACCAACACTTCAAACCCAAATCTTTCCGGGCGGCAGCTGGTCGCTTTCACCTCAGCTTCCAGGATGCAGATCTGGTAAGAGGACCTGTTCTAATCATTGGCCATTTGTGGAGATATATGCGGAGTATAAGGGCACCTACCATTCCCAGAGATGTGTATATGACAGTTATATGTCTGCCTGTGTATGTCAGTGTCACACCATACTTCCTGTAACTGCCAGCAGTTGTGGCCACCTGACCTGCCTGTGTATGTCAGTGTCACACCATACTTCCTGTAACTGCCAGCAGTTGTGGTCACCTGATCTGCATGCTGCTTCTGAGCCAGTCACTGCATAAGTCTCCAGACCTGAACTATATATGCGCCTTCACATGATATCATCTGTGTATCTAAAGGTGGCCATACACTGGTCGATTTGCCATCAGATCGACCAGCAGATAGATCCCTCTCTGATCGAATCTGATCAGAGAGGGATTGTATGGCTGCCTTTACTGCAAAGCATGAAATCGATTCACCATCTGTGGAGCCGCCGCTGTACATTACCTGCTCCGGCCGGCGCGAGTCCCCCGCTCTCCGCTGTCTCTTCTCTGCTCTGGGCTCCTTCAGCTTCACTTTACTTCCTGCCGGGGGAAGTTTAACAAACCGAGAAGGATCCGCAAACCAGGCCAGGTGGATGTAAAAAAGCTGATAAGATGTTATTAAAAAAATTCCACAAAACAGTGCAACAAAGACAGAATCCACTAACGCGTGTCGGGCTTACAATCTGCCCGGGAAGTTTAAACAGTAGAGTGCGCTCAACTGTTTAAACTTCCTGCCGGGACAGGAAGAAGTGAAGCCTGCTGGACTCGGAGCCCAGCGCGGAGACGGAGCAGCGGTGACCGGGGGACTCGCGCCGGCAGAACAGGTAATGTATTGCCGCTGTATTGCGTCGGTCGTCAGGCATTCAAACGCCGCTATCGACGCACTCCTGACCCGCCGGCGATCGAGCGAAATCTTCCGCTCGGACGGGAACGATCGATTTTCGGACGGAAATCGATCGTTCGGTCAGCATTTGCGAGACGATTTCACAGCCGATTCGATCACAGTGATCGAATCGGCTGTGTATCGGCAGGAAAATCGGTAAGTATATGGGCCCCTTAAGATGGTTAACAGATTGCCGGCAAACATCAGACAACATGTAGAGACCCTTATCCCTGGAAAGCCTAGTACATTCTCTGCTGCACCGGAGCAGCTCTGTCCTCCCATTGGAGGTACAGTACAAGCACTTGTCCTAGAAATATCCCAGCATGCCCTGGTGCATTCTCTGCTGCACAGGAGCAGCTCTGTCCTCCCATTGGAGGTACAGTACAAGCATTTGTCCTAGGAATGGCCCAGCATGCCCTGGTGCATTCTCTGCTGCACAGGACCAGCTCTGCCCTCCCATTGGAGGTACAGTACAAGCACTTGTCCTAGAAATATCCCAGCATGCCCTGGTGCATTCTCTGCTGCACAGGAGCAGCTCTGTACCCCCATTGGAGGTACAGTACAAGCACTTGTCCTAGAAATGGCCCAGCATGCCCTGGTACATTCTCTGCTGCACAGGAGCAGCTCTGTCCTCCCATTGGAGGTACAGTACAAGCACTTGTCCTAGAAATGGCCCAGCATGCCCTGGTGCATTCTCTGCTGCACAGGAGCAGCTCTGTCCCCCCATTGGAGGTACAGTACAAGCACTTGTCCTAGAAATATCCCAGCATGCCCTGGTGCATTCTCTGCTGCACAGGAGCAGCTCTGTACCCCCATTGGAGGTACAGTACAAGCACTTGTCCTAGAAATGGCCCAGCATGCCCTGGTACATTCTCTGCTGCACAGGAGCAGCTCTGCCCTCCCATTGGAGGTACAGTACAAGCTCTTGTCCTAGAAATGGCCCAGCATGCCCTGGTGCATTCTCTGCTGCACCGGAGCAGCTCTGTCCTCCCATTGGAGGTACAGTACAAGCACTTGTCCTAGAAATGGCCCAGCATGCCCTGGTACATTCTCTGCTGCACAGGAGCAGCTCTGTCCTCCCATTGGAGGTACAGTACAAGCACTTGTCCTAGAAATATCCCAGCATGCCCTGGTACATTCTCTGCTGCACAGGAGCAGCTCTGTACCCCCATTGGAGGTACAGTACAAGCACTTGTCCTAGAAATGGCCCAGCATGCCCTGGTACATTCTCTGCTGCACAGGAGCAGCTCTGTCCTCCCATTGGAGGTACAGTACAAGCACTTGTCCTAGAAATGGCCCAGCATGCCCTGGTGCATTCTCTGCTGCACAGGAGCAGCTCTGTCCCCCCATTGGAGGTACAGTACAAGCACTTGTCCTAGAAATATCCCAGCATGCCCTGGTGCATTCTCTGCTGCACAGGAGCAGCTCTGTACCCCCATTGGAGGTACAGTACAAGCACTTGTCCTAGAAATGGCCCAGCATGCCCTGGTACATTCTCTGCTGCACAGGAGCAGCTCTGTCCTCCCATTGGAGGTACAGTACAAGCACTTGTCCTAGAAATGGCCCAGCATGCCCTGGTACATTCTCTGCTGCACAGGAGCAGCTCTGTCCTCCCATTGGAGGTACAGTACAAGCTCTTGTCCTAGAAATGGCCCAGCATGCCCTGGTGCATTCTCTGCTGCACCGGAGCAGCTCTGTCCTCCCATTGGAGGTACAGTACAAGCACTTGTCCTAGAAATGGCCCAGCATGCCCTGGTGCATTCTCTGCTGCACAGGAGCAGCTCTGTCCTCCCATTGGAGGTACAGTACAAGCACTTGTCCTAGAAATGGCCCAGCATGCCCTGGTGCATTCTCTACTGCACAGGAGCAGCTCTGTCCTCCCATTGGAGGTACAGTACAAGCACTTGTCCTAGAAATATCCCAGCATGCCCTGGTACATTCTCTGCTGCACAGGAGCAGCTCTGTCCTCCCATTGGAGGTACAGTACAAGCACTTGTCCTAGAAATATCCCAGCATGCCCTGGTGCATTCTCTGCTGCACAGGAGCAGCTCTGCCCTCCCATTGGAGGTACAGTACAAGCACTTGTCCTGGAAATGGCCCAGCATGCCCTGGTGCATTCTCTGCTGCACAGGAGCAGCTCTGTCCTCCCATTGGAGGTACAGTACAAGCACTTGTCCTGGAAATGGCCCAGCATGCCCTGGTGCATTCTCTGCTGCACAGGAGCAGCTCTGTCCTCCCATTGGAGGTACAGTACAAGGACTTGTCCTAGAAATGGCCCAGCATGCCCTGGTACATTCTCTGCTGCACAGGAGCATATCTGTCCTCCCATTGGAGGTACAGTACAAGCACTTGTCCTAGAAATGGCCCAGCATGCCCTGGTGCATTCTCTGCTGCACAGGACCAGCTCTGTCCTCCCATTGGAGGTACAGTACAAGCACTTGTCCTAGAAATGGCCCAGCATGCCCTGGTGCATTCTATGCTGCACAGGAGCAGCTCTGTCCTCCCATTGGAGGTACAGTACAAGCACTTGTCCTACAAATGGCCCAGCATGTCCTGGTGCATTCTCTGCTGCACAGGAGCAGCTCTGTCCTCCCATTGGTGGTACAGTACAAGCACTTGTCCTAGAAATGGCCCAGCATGCCCTGGTGCATTCTCTGCTGCACAGGAGCAGCTCTGCCCTCCCATTGGAGGTACAGTACAAGCACTTGTCCTAGAAATGGCCCAGCATGCCCTGGTACATTCTCTGCTGCACAGGAGCAGCTCTGTCCTCCCATTGGAGGTACAGTACAAGCACTTGTCCTATAAATATCCCAGCATGCCCTGGTACATTCTCTGCTGCACAGGAGCAGCTCTGTCCTCCCATTGGAGGTACAGTACAAGCACTTGTCCTAGAAATGGCCCAGCATGCCCTGGTACATTCTCTGCTGCACAGGAGCAGCTCTGTCCTCCCATTGGAGGTACAGTACAAGCACTTGTCCTAGAAATGGCCCAGCATGCCCTGGTGCATTCTCTGCTGCACAGGAGCAGCTCTGTCCTCCCATTGGAGGTACAGTACAAGCACGTGTCCTAGAAATGGCCCAGCATGCCCTGGTGCATTCTCTGCTGCACAGGAGCAGCTCTGTCCTCCCATTGGAGGTACAGTACAAGCACTTGTCCTAAAAAAGGCCCAGCATGCCCTGGTGCATTCTCTGCTGCACAGGAGCAGCTCTGTCCTCCCATTGGAGGTACAGTACAAGCACTTGTCCTAGAAATGGCCCAGCATGCCCTGGTGCATTCTCTGCTGCACAGGAGCAGCTCTGTCCTCCCATTGGAGGTACAGTACAAGCACTTGTCCTAGAAATATCCTAGCATGCCCTGGTACATTCTCTGCTGCACAGGAGCAGCTCTGTCCTCCCATTGGAGGTACAGTACAAGCACTTGTCCTAGAAATGGCCCAGCATGCCCTGGTGCATTCTCTGCTGCACAGGAGCAGCTCTGTCCTCCCATTGGAGGTACAGTACAAGCACTTGTCCTAGAAATATCCCAGCATGCCCTGGTACATTCTCTGCTGCACGGGAGCAGCTCTGTCCTTCCATTGGAGGTACAGTACAAGCACTTGTCCTAGAAATGGCCCAGCATGCCCTGGGACATTCCCTGCTGCACAGGAGCAGCTCTGTCCTCCCATTGTAGGTACAGTACAAGCACTTGTCCTAGAAATATCCCAGCATGCCCTGGTGCATTCTCTGCTGCACAGGAGCAGCTCTGTCCTCCCATTGGAGGTACAGTACAGCTCTTGCACATTTGGTGGACTACAAGGTTAAGTATACCTTAGGGCTGCATCGTCAGGCAGCCGACCATGGGTTTACACTGTCATATGATGGATGCTCCGTCCATTTTTTACTATATCCAGAGTCGGCGTCATGCAGAGGCCAAAAAATGTTTACTATAGCAGAAGTTTTATTATATCAGAGTTTACTATACCAGGCATTGCTTGCATAGACGTATAATGGAGTTTGGCCGGGACCTGAAGCGGTAGTTTACTATTCACAAATGTTTACTATATTGGGACTTATTATAAAGAGATTGTACTGTACATCGGGGGGCAGCCTACAAACGTCTATGTACATCAAACCAACAGACCGTCCCACATACCTGAGATATGACCGTTCCCACTCCGAGCCCATAAGGAACTCCATCATCTACAGCCAAGCAATAAGATGCAATCAGATGTGCTCTGACTTGGTGGACAGAGACAAACACCTGGATCACCTGAAGAACATTTCATTAAACAAGGTTACAGACTTCCTTTGATTGAGCCCCAAATCAGAAAAGCTAACATCATCCCCAGGACTGAAATACAAGCAGAACCAGCAAGAGAGCCGTGTCCCACTGATTGTCATCTTCATCCCTCACCTGGAAATCTTCAAGGGAAGATGCAAGCTGAAAATACCAAGATCTACTTACCTGGGGCTTCCTCCTGCCTCTGGCTGCCAGTCGGTCCCTCACCGCTGGGGTCCCCGGGATCCCCTCAGTTACAGATGCTGACCACCATCTTCTGTGCCTGCGCGATTGCGCTCACACAGCCTGAAGCGTTCTGGGCAGACACAAAAGTACTGCGCCTGCACAGAACGCTACGGGAACGCAACTGCGAGCGGTGTAGCTGCATGCAGGTGCAGAAGATGCCGACCAGGCGAGGGCGACATCTGCAACAGGGGGACACCAGCGGTGAGCAGAGCTGCGGAGAGGGACAGATAGGCTGCCAGGGGCGGGGAAAAGTTCCAGGTAAGTAGATTTTTTTTTCAGCTCCTCTTAAAGAGACTCAGAGCTGAGTCATATTGCCTTTTTTTTTTTTTACTACCCTGGGGCTTCCTCCAGCCCTAGAAGCATGGATGTGTCCCTCGCCATCCTCCTCAGCACCACCGTTAAGCCGCAATCTTCTCCGGTAAACGGCTCTGTGACATCAGCGGGGGGCCTTCTCCGCACGCGTACCGGGGGTTGACTGCGGCTGAACGGAGGATTCTGAGCGGACTGCGGGAGGATGGCGAGGGACACATCCATGTTTCTGGGGCTGGAGGAAGCCCCAGGGAAGTAAGAAAAAAAGGCAATATAACTCGGCTCTGAGTCTCTGTAAAGGGAACCTAAACTGAGAGGGATGAGGATGTTTCCTTTTAATCAATACCAGTTGCCTGGCAGTCCTGATCCCTTTGGCTGTAGTAGTGGCTGAATCACACCCTGAAACAAGCATGCAGCTAATCCAGTCTGACTTCAGTCAGAGCACCTGATCTGCTGCATGCTTGTTCAGGGGCTGTGGCTGAAAGTATTAGAGACACAGGATCAGCAGGAGAGTCAGTCAACTGGTATTATTTTAAAAGGAAAAATCCATACCCTTCTCAGTTTAGGTTCCCTTTAATGAGGATTTCAGAATGGGAAAGATATTCCCTGAATCTCCCCTCCTGGTATATTGACAGCCTCTCAATCTAAAACATGAATTACTGGAGTTCTTTGAATGGGTACAACAGAACGGCACATTACCCTCCCAATAAAGTGTGAGACCTGCAGACACATCTACTCCACTGACAGGATAACAACACCAGGTTCACAACCGGGGTACAGAGTACAAGGCACATTTTCCACTACTAACCTGGTATATCTGATCATGTGTGCAAAATGCCCCAAAGGAACTTACGAGGGAGAAACTGGACAAACTCTAAACGTAAGAACAGACACAGGCACCCTATTAACAATACCAAATCTGAACTCCTCTGGCTGCCTAATCTGGGTGGCACCTCTAGTTACCTAATACTGTGGGCACCTCTAGTTACCTAATACTGGGGACACCTCTAGTTACCTAATACTGGGGACACCTCTAGTTACCTAATACTGGGGGGCACCTCTAGTTACCTAATACTGGGTCGCACCTCGAGTTACCTAATACTGAGGGCACCTCTAGTTACCCTAATACTGGGGACACCTCTAGTTACCTAATACTGAGGGCACCTCTAGTTACCTAATACTGGGGACACCTCTGGCTGCCTAATACTGGGGGACACCTCTGGCTACCTAATACTGGGGGGGCACCACTGGCTGCCTAATACTGGGGGGCACCTCTGGCTGCCTAATACTGGGGGCACCTCTGGCTGCCTAATACTGGGGGGACCTCTGGCTCCCTAATACTGGGGACACCTCTGGCTGCCTAATACTGGGGACACCTCTGGCTGCCTAATACTGGGGGACACCTCTGGCTACATAATACTGGGGACACCTCTGGCTGCCGAATACTGGGGACACCTCTGGCTGCCTAATACTGGGGGCACCTCTGGCTGCCTAATACTGGGGGCACCTCTGGCTGCCGAATACTGGGGGCACCTCTAGCTGCCTAATACTGGGGGCACCTCTGGCTGCCTAATACTGGGGGCACCTCTGGCTGCCGAATACTGGGGACACCTCTGGCTGCCGAATACTGGGGACACCTCTGGCTGCCTAATACTGGGGGAACCTCTGGCTGCCTAATACTGGGGACACCTCTAGTTACCTAATCTGGGTCGCACCTCTGGCTACCTAATACTGGGGACACCTCTGGCTGCCTAATACTGGGGACACCTCTGGCTGCCTAATACTGGGGGACACCTCTGGCTGCCTAATACTGGGGGACACCTCTGGCTGCCTAATACTGGGGACACCTCTGGCTGCCTAATACTGGGGGGCACCTCTGGCTGCCTAATACTGGGGGCACCTCTGGCTGCCTAATACTGGGGACACCTCTGGCTGCCTAATACTGGGGACACCTCTGGCTGCCTAATACTGGGGACACCTCTGGCTGCCTAATACTGGGGACACCTCTGGCTGCCTAATACTGGGGACACCTCTGGCTACCTAATACTGGGGGGCACCTCTGGCTACCTAATACTGGGTCGCACCTCTGGCTACCTAATACTGGGGACACCTCTGGCTGCCTAATACTGGGGACACCTCTGGCTGCCTAATACTGGGGACACCTCTGGCTGCCTAATACTGGGGGGCACCTCTGGCTACCTAATACTGGGGACACCTCTGGCTGCCTAATACTGGGGACACCTCTGGCTGCCTAATACTGGGGACACCTCTGGCTGCCTAATACTGGGGGGCACCTCTGGCTACCTAATACTGGGGGCACCTCTAGCTGCCTAATACTGGGGGGCACCTCTGGCTACCTAATACTGGGGGGCACCTCTGGCTACCTAATACTGGGGGCACCTCTAGCTGCCTAATACTGGGGGCACCTCGGGTTACCTAATACTGGGGGCACCTCGGGTTACCTAATACTGGGGGCACCTCGGGTTACCTAATACTGGGGGCACCTCTAGCTGCCTAATACTGGGGGCACCTCTAGCTGCCTAATACTGGGGGACACCTCTGGCTGCCTAATACTGGGGACACCTCTGGCTGCCTAATACTGGGGACACCTCTGGCTACCTAATACTGGGGACACCTCTGGCTGCCTAATACTGGGGGACACCTCTAGCTGCCTAATACTGGGGGCACCTCTAGTTACCTAATACTGGGGGTACCTCTGGCTGCCTAATACTGGGGACACCTCTGGCTGCCTAATACTGGGGACACCTCTGGCTGCCTAATACTGGGGGCACCTCTGGCTGCCTAATACTGGGGGCACCTCTGGCTACCTAATACCGGGGACACCTCTGGCTGCCTAATACTGGGGGCACCTCTGGCTACCTAATACTGGGGGCACCTCTGGCTACCTAATACTGGGGACACCTCTAGCTGCCTAATACTGGGGGCACCTCTAGTTACCTAATACTGGGGGTACCTCTGGCTGCCTAATACTGGGGACACCTCTAGCTGCCTAATACTAGGCGCAACCTCTAGTTACCTAATACTGGGGACACCTCTAGTTACCTAATCTGGGTCGCACCTCTGGCTACCTAATACTGGGGACACCTCTAGCTGCCTAATACTGGGGGCACCTCTAGTTACCTAATACTGGGGACACCTCTGGCTGCCTAATACTGGGGGCACCTCTAGCTGCCTAATACTGGGGGCACCTCTGGCTGCCTAATACTGGGGGCACCTCTGGCTACCTAATACTGGGGGGCACCTCTGGCTACCTAATACTGGGGACACCTCTGGCTGCCTAATACTGGGGGACACCTCTGGCTGCCTAATACTGGGGGCACCTCTGGCTGCTTAATACTGGGGACACATCTGGCTACCTAATACTGGGGACACCTTTGGCTACCTAATACTGGGGGACACCTCTGGCTGCCTAATACTGGGGGGCACCTCTGGCTACCTAATACTGGGGACACCTCTGGCTGCCTAATACTGGGGGACACCTCTGGCTGCCTAATACTGGGGGCACCTCTGGCTGCCTAATACTGGGGGACACCTCTGGCTGCCTAATACTGGGGACACCTCTGGCTGCCTAATACTGGGGGGCACCTCTGGCTACCTAATACTGGGGACACCTCTGGCTGCCTAATACTGGGGGACACCTCTGGCTGCCTAATACTGGGGGCACCTCTGGCTGCCTAATACTGGGGACACCTCTGGCTGCCTAATACTGGGGACACCTCTGGCTGCCTAATGCTGGGGGACACCTCTGGCTACCTAATACTGGGGGCACCTCTGGCTGCTTAATACTGGGGGCACCTCTGGCTACCTAATACTGGGGGCACCTCTGGCTGCCTAATACTGGGGGCACCTCTGGCTGCCTAATGCTGGGGACACCTCTGGCTACCTAATACTGGGGGACACCTCTGGCTGCCTAATACTGGGGACACCTCTGGCTGCCTAATACTGGGGGGCACCTCTGGCTGCCTAATACTGGGGACACCTCTGGCTGCCTAATACTGGGGGGCACCTCTGGCTACCTAATACTGGGGACACCTCTGGCTGCCTAATACTGGGGGACACCTCTGGCTGCCTAATACTGGGGGCACCTCTGGCTGCCTAATACTGGGGGCACCTCTGGCTGCCTAATACTGGGGACACCTCTGGCTGCCTAATACTGGGGGCACCTCTGGCTGCCTAATACTGGGGACACCTCTGGCTACCTAATACTGGGGACACCTCTGGCTGCCTAATACTGGGGACACCTCTGGCTGCCTAATACTGGGGGACACCTCTGGCTGCCTAATACTGGGGGCACCTCTGGCTGCCTAATACTGGGGACACCTCTGGCTACCTAATACTGGGGACACCTCTGGCTACCTAATACTGGGGGACACCTCTGGCTGCCTAATACTGGGGGGCACCTCTGGCTACCTAATACTGGGGACACCTCTGGCTGCCTAATACTGGGGGACACCTCTGGCTGCCTAATACTGGGGGCACCTCTGGCTGCCTAATACTGGGGGCACCTCTGGCTGCCTAATACTGGGGACACCTCTGGCTGCCTAATACTGGGGGCACCTCTGGCTGCCTAATACTGCGGACACCTCTGGCTGCCTAATACTGGGGGCACCTCTGGCTGCCTAATACTGGGGGCACCTCTGGCTGCCTAATACTGGGGGACACCTCTGGCTGCCTAATACTGGGGGCACCTCTGGCTGCCTAATACTGGGGGCACCTCTGGCTGCCTAATACTGGGGGCACCTCTGGCTGCCTAATGCTGGGGACACCTCTGGCTGCCTAATGCTGGGGACACCTCTGGCTGCCTAATACTGGGGACACCTCTGGCTGCCTAATACTGGGGACACCTCTGGCTGCATAATACTGGGGGCACCTCTGGCTGCCTAATACTGGGGACACCTCTGGCTGCCTAATACTGGGGGACACCTCTAGCAGCCTAATACTGGGGGCACCTCTAGTTACCTAATACTGGGGGCACCTCTGGCTGCCTAATACTGGGGGCACCTCTGGCTGCCTAATACTGGGGGCACCTCTGGCTGCCTAATACTGGGGGGACATCTGGCTGCCTAATACTGGGGGACACCTCTGGCTGCCTAATACTGGGGACACCTCTGGCTGCCTAATACTGGGGGACACCTCTGGCTACCTAATACTGGGGGCACCTCTGGCTGCCTAATACTGGGGGCACCTCTGGCTGCCTAATACTGGGGGACACCTCTGGCTGCCTAATACTGGGGGACACCTCTGGCTGCCTAATACTGGGGGCACCTCTGGCTACCTAATACTGGGGGGCACCTCTGGCTGCCTAATACTGGGGACACCTCTGGCTGCCTAATACTGGGGGGCACCTCTGGCTGCCTAATACTGGGGACACCTCTGGCTACCTAATACTGGGGACACCTCTGGCTGCCTAATACTGGGGACACCTCTGGCTGCCTAATACTGGGGGCACCTCTGGCTGCCTAATACTGGGGGACACCTCTGGCTGCCTAATACTGGGGGACACCTCTGGCTGCCTAATACTGGGGGCACCTCTGGCTGCCTAATACTGGGGACACCTCTGGCTGCCTAATACTGGGGACACCTCTGGCTGCCTAATACTGGGGGGCACCTCTGGCTACCTAATACTGGGGACATCTCTGGCTGCCTAATACTGGGGGACACCTCTGGCTGCCTAATACTGGGGACACCTCTGGCTACCTAATACTGGGGACACCTCTGGCTGCCTAATACTGGGGACACCTCTGGCTACCTAATACTGGGGGACACCTCTGGCTACCTAATACTGGGGGCACCTCTGGCAGCCTAATACTGGGGTACCTCTGGCTACCTAATACTGGGGACACCTCTGGCTGCCTAATACTGGGGACACCTCTGGCTGCCTAATACTGGGGGACACCTCTGGCTACCTAATACTGGGGGCACCTCTGGCTGCCTAATACTGGGGACACCTCTGGCTACCTAATACTGGGGGCACCTCTGGCTGCCTAATACTGGGGGACACCTCTGGCTGCCTAATACTGGGGATACCTCTGGCTGCCTAATACTGGGGACACCTCTGGCTACCTAATACTGGGGGCACCTCTGGCTACCTAATACTGGGGGCACCTCTGGCTGCCTAATACTGGGGACACCTCTGGCTGCCTAATACTGGGGGACACCTCTGGCTGCCTAATACTGGGGACACCTCTGGCTGCCTAATACTGGGGACACCTCTGGCTGCCTAATACTGGGGGGCACCTCTGGCTGCCTAATACTGGGGACACCTCTGGCTGTCTAATACTGGGGGACACCTCTGGCTGCCTAATACTGGGGGCACCTCTGACTACCTAATACTGGGGGCACCTCTGGCTGCCTAATACTGGGGGACACCTCTGGCTGCCTAATACTGGGGGGCACCTCTGGCTGCCTAATACTGGGGGACACCTCTGGCTGCCTAATACTGGGGGCACCTCTGGCTGCCTAATACTGGGGGCACCTCTGGCTGCCTAATACTGGGGGACACCTCTGGCTGCCTAATACTGGGGGCACCTCTGGCTGCCTAATACTGGGGGCACCTCTAGCTGCCTAATACTGGGGGCACCTCTGGCTGCCTAATACTGGGGGACAGCTCTGGCTGCCTAATACTGGGGGCACCTACGGCTACCTAATACTGGGGGACACCTCTGGCTGCCTAATACTGGGGGGCACCTCTGGCTGCCTAATACTGGGGACACCTCTGGCTGCCTAATACTGGGGACACCTCTGGCTGCCTAATACTGGGGACACCTCTGGCTGCCTAATACTGGGGGGGCACCTCTGGCTGCCTAATACTGGGGGACATCTCTGGCTGCCTAATACTGGGGGACACCTCTGGCTACCTAATACTGAGGGGCACCTCTGGCTGCCTAATACTGGGGACACCTCTGGCTGCCTAATACTGAGGGGCACCTCTGGCTGCCTAATACTGGGGGGCACCTCTGGCTGCCTAATACTGGGGACACCTCTGGCTGCCTAATACTGGGGGGGCACCTCTGGCTGCCTAATACTGGGGGACACCTCTGGCTGCCTAATACTGGGGGACACCTCTGGCTACCTAATACTGGGGGCACCTCGGGTTACCTAATACTGGGGGGCGCCTCTGGCTGCCTAATACTGGGGACACCTCTGGCTGCCTAATACTGGGGGCACCTCTGGCTGCCTAATACTGGGGGCACCTCTTGCTGCCTAATACTGGGGGACACCTCTGGCTGCCTAATACTGGGGGACACCTCTGGCTGCCTAATACTGGGGGCACCTCTGGCTGCCTAATACTGGGGACACCTCTGGCTACCTAATACTGGGGACACCTCTGGCTACCTAATACTGGGGGACACCTCTGGCTGCCTAATACTGGGGGGCACCTCTGGCTACCTAATACTGGGGACACCTCTGGCTGCCTAATACTGGGGGACACCTCTGGCTGCCTAATACTGGGGACACCTCTGGCTGCTTAATACTGGGGACACCTCTGGCTACCTAATACTGGGGACACCTCTGGCTACATAATACTGGGGACACCTCTGGCTGCCTAATACTGGGGGACACCTCTGGCTGCCTAATACTGGGGGCACCTCTGGCTGCCTAATACTGGGGGCACCTCTAGCTGCCTAATACTGGGGGCACCTCTGGCTGCCTAATACTGGGGGACAGCTCTGGCTGCCTAATACTGGGGGCACCTACGGCTACCTAATACTGGGGGACACCTCTGGCTGCCTAATACTGGGGGGCACCTCTGGCTGCCTAATACTGGGGACACCTCTGGCTGCCTAATACTGGGGACACCTCTGGCTGCCTAATACTGGGGACACCTCTGGCTGCCTAATACTGGGGGGGCACCTCTGGCTGCCTAATACTGGGGGGGCACCTCTGGCTGCCTAATACTGGGGGACATCTCTGGCTGCCTAATACTGGGGGACACCTCTGGCTACCTAATACTGAGGGGCACCTCTGGCTGCCTAATACTGGGGACACCTCTGGCTGCCTAATACTGAGGGGCACCTCTGGCTGCCTAATACTGGGGGGCACCTCTGGCTGCCTAATACTGGGGACACCTCTGGCTGCCTAATACTGGGGGGGCACCTCTGGCTGCCTAATACTGGGGGCACCTCTGGCTGCCTAATACTGGGGGACACCTCTGGCTACCTAATACTGGGGGCACCTCGGGTTACCTAATACTGGGGGGCGCCTCTGGCTGCCTAATACTGGGGACACCTCTGGCTGCCTAATACTGGGGGCACCTCTGGCTGCCTAATACTGGGGGCACCTCTTGCTGCCTAATACTGGGGGACACCTCTGGCTGCCTAATACTGGGGGACACCTCTGGCTGCCTAATACTGGGGGCACCTCTGGCTGCCTAATACTGGGGACACCTCTGGCTACCTAATACTGGGGACACCTCTGGCTACCTAATACTGGGGGACACCTCTGGCTGCCTAATACTGGGGGGCACCTCTGGCTACCTAATACTGGGGACACCTCTGGCTGCCTAATACTGGGGGACACCTCTGGCTGCCTAATACTGGGGACACCTCTGGCTGCTTAATACTGGGGACACCTCTGGCTACCTAATACTGGGGACACCTCTGGCTACATAATACTGGGGACACCTCTGGCTGCCTAATACTGGGGGACACCTCTGGCTGCCTAATACTGGGGGCACCTCTGGCTGCCTAATACTGGGGGCACCTCGGGTTACCTAATACTGGGGACACCTCTGGCTGCCTAATACTGGGGGGCACCTCTGGCTACCTAATACTGGGGACACCTCTGGCTGCCTAATACTGGGGGACACCTCTGGCTGCCTAATACTGGGGGCACCTCTGGCTGCCTAATACTGGGGGACACCTCTGGCTGCCTAATACTGGGGACACCTCTGGCTGCCTAATACTGGGGGGCACCTCTGGCTACCTAATACTGGGGACACCTCTGGCTGCCTAATACTGGGGGACACCTCTGGCTGCCTAATACTGGGGGCACCTCTGGCTGCCTAATACTGGGGACACCTCTGGCTGCCTAATACTGGGGGCACCTCTGGCTGCCTAATACTGGGGACACCTCTGGCTGCCTAATACTGGGGACACCTCTGGCTGCCTAATACTGGGGACACCTCTGGCTGCCTAATACTGGGGGGAACATCTGGCTGCCTAATACTGGGGACACCTCTGGCTGCCTAATGCTGGGGGACACCTCTGGCTACCTAATACTGGGGGCACCTCTGGCTGCTTAATACTGGGGGCACCTCTGGCTACCTAATACTGGGGGCACCTCTGGCTGCCTAATACTGGGGGCACCTCTGGCTGCCTAATGCTGGGGACACCTCTGGCTACCTAATACTGGGGACACCTCTGGCTGCCTAATACTGGGGGACACCTCTGGCTGCCTAATACTGGGGACACCTCTGGCTGCCTAATACTGGGGACACCTCTGGCTGCCTAATACTGGGGGGCACCTCTGGCTGCCTAATACTGGGGACACCTCTGGCTGCCTAATACTGGGGGGCACCTCTGGCTACCTAATACTGGGGACACCTCTGGCTGCCTAATACTGGGGGACACCTCTGGCTGCCTAATACTGGGGGCACCTCTGGCTGCCTAATACTGGGGGCACCTCTGGCTGCCTAATACTGGGGGCACCTCTGGCTGCCTAATACTGGGGACACCTCTGGCTGCCTAATACTGGGGGCACCTCTGGCTGCCTAATACTGGGGACACCTCTGGCTACCTAATACTGGGGACACCTCTGGCTGCCTAATACTGGGGGACACCTCTGGCTGCCTAATACTGGGGGCACCTCTGGCTGCCTAATACTGGGGACACCTCTGGCTGCCTAATACTGGGGACACCTCTGGCTACCTAATACTGGGGGACACCTCTGGCTGCCTAATACTGGGGGGCACCTCTGGCTGCCTAATACTGGGGACACCTCTGGCTGCCTAATACTGGGGGACACCTCTGGCTGCCTAATACTGGGGGCACCTCTGGCTGCCTAATACTGGGGACACCTCTGGCTGCCTAATACTGGGGGCACCTCTGGCTGCCTAATACTGGGGACACCTCTGGCTGCCTAATACTGGGGGCATCTCTGGCTGCCTAATACTGGGGGACACCTCTGGCTGCCTAATACTGGGGGCACCTCTGGCTGCTTAATACTGGGGGCACCTCTGGCTGCCTAATACTGGGGACACCTCTGGCTGCCTAATACTGGGGACACCTCTGGCTGCCTAATACTGGGGGCACCTCTGGCTGCCTAATACTGGGGACACCTCTGGCTGCCTAATACTGGGGGACACCTCTAGCTGCCTAATACTGGGGGCACCTCTAGTTACCTAATACTGGGGGCACCTCTGGCTGCCTAATACTGGGGGCACCTCTGGCTGCCTAATACTGGGGGCACCTCTGGCTGCCTAATACTGGGGGGACATCTGGCTGCCTAATACTGGGGGACACCTCTGGCTGCCTAATACTGGGGACACCTCTGGCTGCCTAATACTGGAGACACCTCTGGCTGCCTAATACTGGGGGACACCTCTGGCTACCTAATACTGGGGGCACCTCTGGCTGCCTAATACTGGGGGACACCTCTGGCTGCCTAATACTGGGGGACACCTCTGGCTGCCTAATACTGGGGGACACCTCTGGCTGCCTAATACTGGGGACACCTCTGGCTACCTAATACTGGGGGGCACCTCTGGCTGCCTAATACTGGGGACACCTCTGGCTGCCTAATACTGGGGGGCACCTCTGGCTGCCTAATACTGGGGACACCTCTGGCTGCCTAATACTGGGGGACACCTCTGGCTACCTAATACTGGGGACACCTCTGGCTGCCTAATACTGGGGGACACCACTGGCTGCCTAATACTGGGGACACCTCTGGCTACCTAATACTGGGGACACCTCTGGCTGCCTAATACTGGGGACACCTCTGGCTGCCTAATACTGGGGGCACCTCTGGCTGCCTAATACTGGGGGACACCTCTGGCTGCCTAATACTGGGGGACACCTCTGGCTGCCTAATACTGGGGGCACCTCTAGCTGCCTAATACTGGGGACACCTCTGGCTGCCTAATACTGGGGGGCACCTCTGGCTGCCTAATACTGGGGACACCTCTGGCTGCCTAATACTGGGGGGCACCTCTGGCTGCCTAATACTGGGGACACCTCTGGCTGCCTAATACTGGGGGACACCTCTGGCTACCTAATACTGGGGACACCTCTGGCTGCCTAATACTGGGGACACCTCTGGCTGCCTAATACTGGGGACACCTCTGGCTGCCTAATACTGGGGGACACCTCTGGCTGCCTAATACTGGGGGCACCTCTGGCAGCCTAATACTATGGTACCTCTGGCTACCTAATACTGGGGACACCTCTGGCTGCCTAATACTGGGGACACCTCTGGCTGCCTAATACTGGGGACACCTCTGGCTGCCTAATACTGGGGGACACCTCTGGCTGCCTAATACTGGGGGACACCTCTGGCTGCCTAATACTTGGGGCACCTCTGGCTGCCTAATACTGGGGACACCTCTGGCTACCTAATACTGGGGGCACCTCTGGCTGCCTAATACTGGGGGACACCTCTGGCTGCCTAATATTGGGATACCTCTGGCTGCCTAATACTGGGGACACCTCTGGCTACCTAATACTGGGGACACCTCTGGCTACCTAATACTGGGGGCACCTCTGGCTGCCTAATACTGGGGGCACCTCTGGCTGCCTAAAACTGGGGGACACCTCTGGCTGCCTAATACTGGGGGACACCTCTGGCTGCCTAATACTGGGGATACCTCTGGCTGCCTAATACTGGGGACACCTCTGGCTGCCTAATACTGGGGGACACCTCTGGCTGCCTAATACTGGGGACACCTCTGGCTGCCTAATACTGGGGGACACCTCTGGCTGCCTAATACTGGGGGCACCTCTGACTACCTAATACTGGGGGCACCTCTGGCTGCCTAATACTGGGGGACACCTCTGGCTACCTAATACTGGGGGGCACCTCTGGCTGCCTAATACTGGGGGCACCTCTGGCTGCCTAATACTGGGGACACCTCTAGTTACCTAATACTGGGGACACCTCTGGCTGCCTTATACTGGGGACACCTCTGGCTGCCTAATACTGGGGGACACCTCTGGCTGCCTAATACTGGGGGACACCTCTGGCTGCCTAATACTGGGGGCACCTCTGGCTGCCTAATACTGGGGGACACCTCTGACTGCCTAATACTGGGGGCACCTCTGGCTGCCTAATACTGGGGGCACCTCTAGCTGCCTAATACTGGGGGCACCTCTGGCTGCCTAATACTGGGGGACAGCTCTGGCTGCCTAATACTGGGGGCACCTACGGCTACCTAATACTGGGGGACACCTCTGGCTGCCTAATACTGGGGGGCACCTCTGGCTGCCTAATACTGGGGGGGCACCTCTGGCTGCCTAATACTGGGGGCACCTCTGGCTGCCTAATACTGGGGGACAGCTCTGGCTGCCTAATACTGGGGGCACCTACGGCTACCTAATACTGGGGGACACCTCTGGCTGCCTAATACTGGGGGGCACCTCTGGCTGCCTAATACTGGGGGGGCACCTCTGGCTGCCTAATACTGGGGGACATCTCTGGCTGCCTAATACTGGGGGACACCTCTGGCTGCCTAATACTGAGGGGCACCTCTGGCTGCCTAATACTGGGGACACCTCTGGCTGCCTAATACTAAGGGGCACCTCTGGCTGCCTAATACTGGGGGGCACCTCTGGCTGCCTAATACTGGGGGGACACCTCTGGCTGCCTAATACTGGGGGCGCACCTCTGGCTGCCTAATACTGGGGGGGCACCTCTGGCTGCCTAATACTGGGGGACACCTCTGGCTGCCTAATACTGGGGGCACCTCGGGTTACCTAATACTGGGGGGCGCCTCTGGCTGCCTAATACTGGGGGCACCTCTGGCTGCCTAATACTGGGGGCACCTCTTGCTGCCTAATACTGGGGGACACCTCTGGCTGCCTAATACTGGGGGACACCTCTGGCTGCCTAATACTGGGGGCACCTCTGGCTGCTTAATACTGGGGACACCTCTGGCTACCTAATACTGGGGACACCTCTGGCTACCTAATACTGGGGGACACCTCTGGCTGCCTAATACTGGGGGGCACCTCTGGCTACCTAATACTGGGGACACCTCTGGCTGCCTAATACTGGGGGACACCTCTGGCTGCCTAATACTGGGGACACCTCTGGCTGCCTAATACTGGGGACACCTCTGGCTACCTAATACTGGGGACACCTCTGGCTACATAATACTGGGGACACCTCTGGCTGCCTAATACTGGGGGGACCTCTGGCTACCTAATACTGGGGACACCTCTGGCTGCCTAATACTGGGGGGCACCTCTGGCTGCCTAATACTGGGGACACCTCTGGCTACCTAATACTGGGGGGCACCTCTGGCTATCTAATACTGGGGACACCTCTGGCTATCTAATACTGGGGACACCTCTAGCTGCCTAATACTGGGGACACCTCTGGCTGCCTAATACTGGGGGCACCTCTGGCTGCCTAATACTGGGGGCACCTCTGGCTGCCTAATACTGGGGGCACCTCTGGCTGCCTAATACTGGGGGCACCTCTGGCTGCCTAATACTGGGGACACCTCTGGCTGCCTAATACTGGGGGCACCTCTGGCTGCCTAATACTGGGGACACCTCTGGCTACCTAATACTGGGGACACCTCTGGCTACCTAATACTGGGGGCACCTCTGGCTGCCTAATACTGGGGGCACCTCTGGCTGCCTAATACTGGGGGCACCTCTGGCTGCCTAATACTGGGGGCACCTCTGGCTGCCTAATACTGGGGGCACCTCTGGCTGCCTAATACTGGGGACACCTCTGGCTGCCTAATACTGGGGACACCTCTGGCTGCCTAATACTGGGGGCACCTCTGGCTGCCTAATACTGGGGACACCTCTGGCTGCCTAATACTGGGGGGGCACCTCTGGCTGCCTAATACTGGGGGACACCTCTAGCTGCCTAATACTGGGGGCACCTCTAGTTACCTAATACTGGGGGCACCTCTGGCTGCCTAATACTGGGGGCACCTCTGGCTGCCTAATACTGGGGGGACATCTGGCTGCCTAATACTGGGGGACACCTCTGGCTGCCTAATACTGGGGACACCTCTGGCTGCCTAATACTGGGGGACACCTCTGGCTGCCTAATACTGGGGGACACCTCTGGCTACCTAATACTGGGGGACACCTCTGGCTACCTAATACTGGGGGCACCTCTGGCTGCCTAATACTGGGGGCACCTCTGGCTGCCTAATACTGGGGGACACCTCTGGCTGCCTAATACTGGGGGACACCTCTGGCTGCCTAATACTGGGGGCACCTCTGGCTGCCTAATACTGAGGGCACCTCTAGTTACCTAATACTGGGGACACCTCTAGTTACCTAATACTGGGGGCACCTCTGGCTGCCTTATACTGGGGGACACCTCTGGCTGCCTTATACTGGGGGACACCTCTGGCTGCCTAATACTGGGGACACCTCTGGCTGCCTAATACTGGGGACACCTCTGGCTGCCTAATACTGGGGACACCTCTGGCTACCTAATACTGGTGGCACCTCTGGCTGCCTAATACTGGGGGACACCTCTGGCTGCCTAATACTGGGGACACCTCTGGCTACCTAATACTGGTGGCACCTCTGGCTGCCTAATACTGGGGGACACCTCTGGCTGCCTAATACTGGGGACACCTCTAGTTACCTAATACTGGGGGACACCTCTGGCTACCTAATACTGGGGGACATCTCTGGCTGCCTAATACTGGGGACACCTCTGGCTGCCTAATACTGGGGACACCTCTGCCTGCCTAATACTGGGGGACACCTCTGGCTGCCTAATACTGGGGACACCTCTGGCTGCCTTATACTGGGGGGCACCTCTGACTACCTAATACTGGGGGCACCTCTGGCTACCTAATACTGGGGACACCTCTGGCTACCTAATACTGGGGGGGCACCTCTGGCTGCCTAATACTGGGGGCACCTCTAGTTACCTAATACTGGGGGGCACCTCTGGCTGCCTAATACTGGGGGACACCTCTGGCTGCCTAATACTGGGGGCACCTCTGGCTGCCTAATACTGGGGGACACCTCTGGCTGCCTAATACTGGGGGCACCTCTGGCTGCCTAATACTGGGGGCACCTCTAGCTGCCTAATACAGGGGGGCACCTCTGGCTACCTAATACTTGGGGCACCTCTGGCTGCCTAATACTGGGGGACACCTCTGGCTGCCTAATACGGGGGACACCTCTGGCTGCCTAATACTGGGGACACCTCTGGCTGCCTAATACTGGGGGATACCTCTGGCTGCCTAATACTGGGGGCACCTCTGGCTGCCTAATACTGGGGACACCTCTGGCTGCCTAATACTGGGGGCACCTCTGGCTACCTAATACTGGGGACACCTCTGGCTGCCTAATACTGGGGGCACCTCTGGCTGCCTAATACTGGGGGCACCTCTGGCTGCCTAATACTGGGGGCACCTCTGGCTACCTAATACTGGGGACACCTCTGGCTGCCTAATACTGGGGGCACCTCTGGCTACCTAATACTGGGGACACCTCTGGCTGCCTAATACTGGGGGCACCTCTGGCTACCTAATACTGGGGGACACCTCTGGCTGCCTAATACTGGGGGACACCTCTGGCTACCTAATACTGGGGACACCTCTGGCTGCCTAATACTGGGGGCACCTCTGGCTGCCTAATACTGGGGGCACCTCTGGCTACCTAATACTGGGGGGCACCTCTGGCTGCCTAATACTGGGGGACACCTCTGGCTGCCTAATACTGGGGGCACCTCTGGCTACCTAATACTGGGGGACACCTCTGGCTGCCTAATACTGGGGGCACCTCTGGCTGCCTAATACTGGGGGACACCTCTGGCTGCCTAATACTGGGGGCACCTCTGGCTGCCTAATACTGGGGGCACCTCTAGCTGCCTAATACTGGGGGGCACCTCTGGCTACCTAATACTTGGGGCACCTCTGGCTGCCTAATACTGGGGGACACCTCTGGCTGCCTAATACTGGGGACACCTCTGGCTGCCTACTACTGGGGACACCTCTGGCTGCCTAATACTGGGGGCACCTCTGGCTGCCTAATACTGGGGGCACCTCTGGCTGCCTAATACTGGGGACACCTCTGGCTGCCTAATACTGGGGGACACCTCTGGCTACCTAATACTGGGGACACCTCTGGCTGCCTAATACTGGGGGACACCTCTGGCTGCCTAATACTGGGGACACCTCTGGCTGCCTAATACTGGGGACACCTCTGGCTGCCTAATACTGGGGACACCTCTGGCTATCTAATACTGGGGACACCTCTGGCTGCCTAATACTGGGGGGCACCTCTGGCTGCCTAATACTGGGGGACATCTCTGGCTGCCTAATACTGGGGGACACCTCTGGCTACCTAATACTGAGGGGCACCTCTGGCTGCCTAATACTGGGGGACATCTCTGGCTGCCTAATACTGGGGGACACCTCTGGCTACCTAATACTGGGGGACACCTCTGGCTGCCTAATACTGGGGACACCTCTGGCTGCCTAATACTGGGGACACCTCTGGCTGCCTGCTACTGGGGGGCACCTCTGGCTGCCTAATACTGGGGACACCTCTGGCTGCCTAATACTGGGGACACCTCTGGCTACCTAATACTGGGGGCACCTTTGGCTGCCTAATACTGGGGGAACCTCTGGCTGCCTAATACTGGGGGCACCTCTGGCTGCCTAATACTGGGGACACCTCTGGCTGCCTAATACTGGGGATACCTCTGACTACCTAATGCTGGGGGCACCTCTGGCTGCCTAATACTGGGGACACCTCTGGCTACCTAATACTGGGGGACACCTCTGGCTACCTAATACTGGGGACATCTCTGGCTGCCTAATACTGGGGGGCACCTCTGGCTACCTAATACTGGGGGGCACCTCTGGCTACCTAATACTGGGGGGGCACCTCTGGCTGCCTAATACTGGGGATACCTCTGACTACCTAATACTGGGGGGCACCTCTGGCTGCCTAATACTGGGGGACACCTCTGGCTGCCTAATACTGGGGGACACCTCTGGCTACCTAATACTGGGGGCACCTCGGGTTACCTAATACTGGGGGGCACCTCTGGCTGCCTAATACTGGGGACATCTCTGGCTGCCTAATACTGGGGACACCTCTGGCTACCTAATACTGGGGGACACCTCTGGCTACCTAATACTGGGGGACACCTCTGGCTGCCTAATACTGGGGACACCTCTAGCTGCCTAATACTGGGGGACACCTCTGGCTGCCTAATACTGGGGACACCTCTGGCTGCCTAATACTGGGGACACCTCTGGCTGCCTAATACTGGGGACACCTCTGGCTGCCTAATACTGGGGACACCTCTGGCTACCTAATACTGGGGACACCTCTGGCTGCCTAATACTGGGGGACACCTCTGGCTGACTAATACTGGAGGACACCTCTGACTGCCTAATACTGGGGGACATCTCTGGCTGACTAATACTGGGGACACCTCTGGCTACCTAATACTGGGGGCACCTCTAGTTACCTAATACTGGGGACACCTCTGGCTACCTAATACTGGGGGACACCTCTAGTTACCTAATACTGGGGACACCTCTGGCTGCCTAATACTGGGGACACCTCTGGCTGCCTAATACTGGGGACACCTCTGGCTGCCTAATACTGGGGACACCTCTGGCTGCCTAATACTGGGGGGGCACCTCTGGCTGCCTAATACTGGGGGGGCACCTCTGGCTGCCTAATACTGGGGACACCTCTGGCTGCCTAATACTGGGGGCACCTCTAGTTACCTAATACTGGGGACACTTCTGGCTGCCTAATACTGGGGACACCTCTGGCTGCCTAATACTGGGGACACCTCTGGCTGCCTAATACTGGGGGACACCTCTGGCTACATAATACTGGGGGACACCTCTGGCTGCCTAATACTGGGGGCACCTCTGGCTGCCTAATACTGGGGGGCACCTCTGGCTGCCTAATACTGGGGGGCACCTCTGGCTGCCTAATA
Source organism: Hyperolius riggenbachi (assembly GCF_040937935.1). NCBI lineage: Eukaryota > Metazoa > Chordata > Amphibia > Anura > Hyperoliidae > Hyperolius > Hyperolius riggenbachi. The sequence continues at coordinate 101,210 of NW_027152357.1, read as the reverse complement.
CTGGGGGGCACCTCTGGCTGCCTAATACTGGGGGACACCTCTGGCTGCCTAATACTGGGGATACCTCTGGCTGCCTAATACTGGGGGCACCTCTGGCTGCCTAATACTGGGGGACACCTCTGGCTGCCTAATACTGGGGACACCTCTGGCTGCCTAATACTGGGGACACCTCTGGCTGCCTAATACTGGGGACACCTCTGGCTGCCTAATACTGGGGGCACCTCTAGTTACCTAATACTGGGGACACCTCTGGCTGCCTAATACTGGGGACACCTCTGGCTGCCTAATACTGGGGACACCTTTGGCTGCCTAATACTGGGGGACACCTCTAGTTACCTAATACTGGGGACACCTCTGGCTACCTAATACTGGGGACACCTCTAGTTACCTAATACTGGGGACACCTCTGGCTGCCTAATACTGGGGACACCTCTGGCTGCCTAATACTGGGGGACACCTCTGGCTACCTAATACTGGGGGACACCTCTGGCTACCTAATACTGGGGGACACCTCTGGCTACCTAATACTGGGGGACACCTCTGGCTGCCTAATACTGGGGGCACCTCTGGCTGCCTAATACTGGGGGACACCTCTGGCTGCCTAATACTGGGGACACCTCTGGCTACCTAATACTGGGGACACCTCTGGCTACCTAATACTGGGGGGACCTCTGGCTCCCTAATACTGGGGGCACCTCTGGCTGCCTAATACTGGGGGACACCTCTGGCTACCTAATACTGGGGACACCTCTGGCTACCTAATACTGGGGACACCTCTGGCTGCCTAATACTAGGGGACACCTCTGGCTGCTTAATACTGGGGACACCTCTGACTACCTAATACTGGGGACACCTCTGGCTGCCTAATACTGGGGGGGGGCACCTCTGGCTACCTAATACTGGGGGCACCTCTGGCTGCCTAATACTGGGGGACACCTCTGGCTACCTAATACTGGGGACACCTCTGGCTACCTAATACTGGGGACACCTCTGGCTGCCTAATACTAGGGGACACCTCTGGCTGCCTAATACTGGGGGACACCTCTGGCTGCCTAATACTGGGGACACCTCTGGCTGCCTAATACTGGGGGGGCACCTCTGGCTGCCTTATACTGGGGGGGCACCTCTGGCTGCCTAATACTGGGGGACACCTCTAGTTACCTAATACTGGGGACACCTCTGGCTGCCTAATACTGGGGACACCTCTGGCTGCCTAATACTGGGGGCACCTCTGGTTACCTAATACTGGGGACACCTCTGACTACCTAATACTGGGGACACCTCTGGCTACCTAATACTGGGGACACCTCTAGTTACCTAATACTGGGGACACCTCTGGCTGCCTAATACTGGGGGCACCTCTGGTTACCTAATACTGGGGACACCTCTGACTACCTAATACTGGGGACACCTCTGGCTGCCTAATACTGGGGGGGCACCTCTGGCTGCCTAATACTGGGGACACCTCTGGCTGCCTAATACTGGGGGCACCTCTGGCTGCCTAATACTGGGGACACCTCTGGCTACCTAATACTGGGGGCACCTCTAGCTGCCTAATACTGGGGGCACCTCTGGCTGCCTAATACTGGGGACACCTCTGGCTGCCTAATACTGGGGGGGCACCTCTGGCTGCCTAATACTGGGGGGGCACCTCTGGCTGCCTAATACTGGGGGCACCTCTGGCTGCCTAATACTGGGGGACACCTCTGGCTGCCTAATACTGGGGGCACCTCTAGCTGCCTAATACTGGGGACACCTCTGGCTGCCTAATACTGGGGGGGCACCTCTGGCTGTCTAATACTGGGGGCACCTCTAGTTACCTAATACTGGGGGACACCTCTGGCTGCCTAATACTGGGGGACACCTCTGGCTGCCTAATACTGGGGACACCTCTGGCTGCCTAATACCGGGGACACCTCTGGCTGCCTAATACTGGGGACACCTCTGGCTGCCTAATACTGGGGACACCTCTGGCTGCCTAATACTGGGGACACCTCTGGCTGCCTAATACTGGGGGACACCTCTGGCTGCCTAATACTGGGGGACACCTCCGGCTGCCTAATACTGGGGACACCTCTGGCTGCCTAATACTGGGGACACCTCTGGCTGCCTAATACTGGGGGCACCTCTGGCTACCTAATACTAGGGACACCTCTGGCTGCCTAATACTAGGGACACCTCGGGTTACCTAATACTGGGGGCACCTCTAGCTGCCTAATACTGGGGGACACCTCTGGCTGCCTAATACTGGGGGACACCTCTGGCTACCTAATACTGGGAGCCACCTCTGGCTGCCTAATACTGGGGGCACCTCTGGCTACCTAATACTGGGGACACCTCTGGCTACCTAATACTGGGGACACCTCTGGCTGCCTAATACTGGGGACACCTCTGGCTGCCTAATACTGGGGGCACCTCTAGTTACCTAATACTGGGGGCACCTCTAGCTGCCTAATACTGGGGGCACCTCTGGCTGCCTAATACTGGGGACACCTCTGGCTACCTAATACTGGGGACACCTCTGGCTACCTAATACTGGGGGCACCTCTAGTTACCTAATACTGGGGGACACCTCTGGCTGCCTAATACTGGGGGCACCTCTGGCTGCCTAATACTGGGGACACCTCTGGCTGCCTAATACTGGGGACACCTCTAGCTGCTTAATACTGGGGGCACCTCTAGCTGCCTAATACTGGGGGGGGGGCACCTCTGGCTACCTAATACTGGGGGCACCTCTGGCTGCCTAATACTGGGGGACACCTCTGGCTACCTAATACTGGGGACACCTCTGGCTACCTAATACTGGGGACACCTCTGGCTGCCTAATACTAGGGGACACCTCTGGCTGCCTAATACTGGGGGACACCTCTGGCTACCTAATACTGGGGACACCTCTGGCTGCCTAATACTGGGGGGGCACCTCTGGCTGCCTAATACTGGGGGGGCACCTCTGGCTGCCTAATACTGGGGGACACCTCTAGTTACCTAATACTGGGGACACCTCTGGCTGCCTAATACTGGGGACACCTCTGGCTGCCTAATACTGGGGGCACCTCTGGTTACCTAATACTGGGGACACCTCTGACTACCTAATACTGGGGACACCTCTGGCTACCTAATACTGGGGACACCTCTAGTTACCTAATACTGGGGACACCTCTGGCTGCCTAATACTGGGGGCACCTCTGGTTACCTAATACTGGGGACACCTCTGACTACCTAATACTGGGGACACCTCTGGCTGCCTAATACTGGGGGGGCACCTCTGGCTGCCTAATACTGGGGACACCTCTGGCTGCCTAATACTGGGGGCACCTCTGGCTGCCTAATACTGGGGACACCTCTGGCTACCTAATACTGGGGGCACCTCTAGCTGCCTAATACTGGGGGCACCTCTGGCTGCCTAATACTGGGGACACCTCTGGCTGCCTAATACTGGGGGGGCACCTCTGGCTGCCTAATACTGGGGGGGCACCTCTGGCTGCCTAATACTGGGGGCACCTCTGGCTCCCTAATACTGGGGGACACCTCTGGCTGCCTAATACTGGGGGCACCTCTAGCTGCCTAATACTGGGGACACCTCTGGCTGCCTAATACTGGGGGGGCACCTCTGGCTGTCTAATACTGGGGGCACCTCTAGTTACCTAATACTGGGGGACACCTCTGGCTGCCTAATACTGGGGGACACCTCTGGCTGCCTAATACTGGGGACACCTCTGGCTGCCTAATACTGGGGACACCTCTGGCTGCCTAATACTGGGGACACCTCTGGCTGCCTAATACTGGGGACACCTCTGGCTGCCTAATACTGGGGACACCTCTGGCTGCCTAATACTGGGGGACACCTCTGGCTGCCTAATACTGGGGGACACCTCTGGCTGCCTAATACTGGGGACACCTCTGGCTGCCTAATACTGGGGACACCTCTGGCTGCCTAATACTGGGGGCACCTCTGGCTACCTAATACTAGGGACACCTCTGGCTGCCTAATACTGGGGACACCTCGGGTTACCTAATACTGGGGGCACCTCTAGCTGCCTAATACTGGGGGACACCTCTGGCTGCCTAATACTGGGGGACACCTCTGGCTACCTAATACTGGGAGACACCTCTGGCTGCCTAATACTGGGGGCACCTCTGGCTACCTAATACTGGGGACACCTCTGGCTACCTAATACTGGGGACACCTCTGGCTGCCTAATACTGGGGACACCTCTGGCTGCCTAATACTGGGGGCACCTCTAGTTACCTAATACTGGGGGCACCTCTAGCTGCCTAATACTGGGGGCACCTCTGGCTGCCTAATACTGGGGACACCTCTGGCTACCTAATACTGGGGACACCTCTGGCTACCTAATACTGGGGGCACCTCTAGTTACCTAATACTGGGGGACACCTCTGGCTGCCTAATACTGGGGGCACCTCTGGCTGCCTAATACTGGGGACACCTCTGGCTGCCTAATACTGGGGACACCTCTAGCTGCTTAATACTGGGGGCACCTCTAGCTGCCTAATACTGGGGGCACCTCTAGCTGCCTATGCCTAATACTGTGAGGTGTGAGCAGATTGTTTGTATACAGATGGCTGCAGTGACGTCACAGCTACCTCTGCCCCCCTCCCCTCGCTGTGTCGCAGTGTACGGAGGGGGCTATTGGTTACGCCGGCTGCACACAGAATGTCTGCTGCATGGTAATATCCCTGCAGACTGAGTGCAGCATGAGGACACAACAAATATACACTGTGTGTGCCCCGAGTGTGTGTATGCATGTCCCCCTTACCCCAGAATTACTCTTATCCTCTGCAGTGACAGTATTCTGGGGTGCGGCAGTGACTGTATTCTGGGGAGCGTCAGTGACTGTATTCTGGGGTGCGGCAGTGACTGTATTCTGGGGAGCGTCAGTGACTGTATTCTGGGGAGCGGCAGTGACGGTATTCTGGGGTGCGGCAGTTACTGTGTTCTGGGGTGCGGCAGTGACTGTATTCTGGGGTGCGGCAGTGACTGTATTCTGTGGTGCGGCAGTTACTGTGTTCTGGGGTGCGGCAGTGACTGTATTCTGGGGAGCGTCAGTGACTGTATTCTGGGGAGCGGCAGTGACTGTATTCTGGGGTGCGGGAGTGACTGTATTCTGGGGAGCGGCAGTGACTGTATTCTGGGGTGCGGCAGTGACTGTATTCTGGGGTGCGGCAGTAACGGTATTCTGGGGTGCGGCAGTGACTGTATTCTGGGGTGCGGCAGTGACTGTATTCTGGGGAGCGTCAGTGACTGTATTCTGGGGTGCGGCAGTGACTGTATTCTGGGGTGCGGCAGTGACGGTATTCTGGGGTGCGGCAGTGACTTTATTCTGGGGAGCGGCAGTGACTGTATTCTGGGGAGCGGCAGTGACGGTATTCTGGGGTGCGGCAGTGACGGTATTCTGGGGTGCTGCAGTGACTGTATTCTGGGGAGCGGCAGTGACTGTATTCTGGGGTGCGGCAGTGGCGGTATTCTGGGGTGCGGCAGTGGCGGTATTCTGGGGTGCGGCAGTGGCGGTATTCTGGGGTGCGGCAGTGACTGTATTGTGGGGTGCGGCAGTGACTGTATTGTGGGGTGCGGCAGTGACTGTATTGTGGGGTGCGGCAGTGACTGTATTCTGGGGTGCGGCAGTGACTGTTTTCTGGGGTGCGGCAGTGACGGTATTCTGGGGTGCGGCAGTGACTGTATTCTGGGGTGCGGCAGTGACGGTATTCTGGGGTGCGGCAGTGGCAGTATTCTGGGGTGCGGCAGTGACTGTATTCTGGGGTGCGGCAGTGGCGGTATTCTAGGGTGCGGCAGTGACTGTATTCTGGGGTGCGGCAGTGACTGTATTCTGGGGTGCGGCAGTGACTGTATTCTGGGGTGCCGCAGTGGCGGTATTCTGGGGTGCCGCAGTGACGGTATTCTGGGGTGCCGCAGTGACGGTATTCTGGGGTGCCGCAGTGACTGTATTCTGGGGTGCGGTAGTGACTGTATTCTGGGGTGCGGCAGTGACTGTATTCTGGGGTGCGGCAGTGGCGGTGTTCTGGGGTACAGCTGAGGCGGTATTCTGGGGTGCGGCAGTGACTGTATTCTGGGGTGCGGCAGTGACTGTATTCTGGGGTGCGGCAGTGGCGGTATTCTGGGGTGCGGCAGTGACTGTATTCTGGGGTGCGGCAGTGACTGTATTCTGGGGTGCGGCAGTGACTGTATTCTGGGGTGCGGCAGTGACTGTATTCTGGGGTGCGGCAGTGGCGGTGTTCTGGGGTACGGCTGAGGCGGTATTCTGGGGTGCGGCAGTGACTGTATTCTGGGGTGCGGCAGTGACTGTATTCTGGGGTGCGGCAGTGGCGGTATTCTGGGGTGCCGCAGTGACGGTATTCTGGGGTGCGGCAGTGACTGTATTCTGGGGTGCGGCAGTGACTGTATTCTGGGGTGCGGCAGTGACTGTATTCTGGGGTGCGGCAGTGACTGTATTCTGGGGTGCGGCAGTGACGGTATTCTGGGGTGCGGCAGTGGCGGTATTCTGGGGTGCGGCAGGGGCGGTATTCTGGGGTACGGCAGGGGCGGTATTCTGGGGTACGGCAGTGGCGGTATTATGGGGTGCGGCAGTGACTGTATTCTGGGGTACGGCAGGGGCGGTATTCTGGGGTACGGCAGTGGCGGTATTATGGGGTGCGGCAGTGACTGTATTCTGGGGTGCGGCAGTGGCGGTATTCTGGGGTGCGGCAGTGGCGGTATTCTGGGGTGCGGCAGTGACTGTATCGTGGGGTGCGGCAGTGACTGTATCGTGGGGTGCGGCAGTGACTGTATCGTGGGGTGCGGCAGTGGCGGTATTCTGGGGTGCGGCAGTGACTGTATTCTGGGGTGCGGCAGTGGCGGTATTCTGGGGTGCGGCAGTGACTGTGTTCTGGGGTGCGGCAGTGACTGTGTTCTGGGGTGTGGCAGTGACGGTATTCTGTGGGGGGGTGCGGCAGCGATCGTATTTTGGGGTGCAGTTTGTGAGTATTTGGGGTGTTGCGGGGTTAATAAATGCTGGTTTCATCCTCTAAGCTCCACTTTCTTCTCCTTAGAGGGCCTTTAAGAAGCTGCCAAACAAGAAGTCCACTAAGAGGATGAGAGCCAATGAGATTAAGGGGGAGCTAAACTTTGATCGTATCCAGCTAGAGTCCATTCATAAGGTGAGACCCCCTCATTCCCGTGGGTGCCCCTCCTTCTCCTCATTCCCATGTGTGCCCCGCCTTCTCATTCCCATGTGTGCCCCGCCTTCTCATTCCCCTGTGTGCCCCGCCTTCTCATTCCCCTGTGTGCCCCGCCTTCTCCTCATTCCCATGTGTGCCCCGCCTTCTCCTCATTCCCATGTGTGCCCCGCCTTCTCCTCATTCCCATGTGTGCCCCGCCTTCTCCTCATTCCCATGTGTGCCCCTCCTTCTCCTCATTCCCATGTGTGCCCCTCCTTCTCCTCATTCCCATGTGTGCCCCGCCTTCTCATTCCCATGTGTGCCCCGCTTTCTCCTCATTCCCATGTGTGCCCCGCCTTCTCATTCCCATGTGTGCCCCGCCTTCTCCTCATTCCCGTGTGTGCCCCGCCTTCTCCTCATTCCCATGTGTGCCCCGCCTTCTCCTCATTCCCATGTGTGCCCCGCCTTCTCATTCCCATGTGTGCCCCGCCTTCTCATTCCCGTGGGTGCCCCGCCCTCTCCTTATTCCTGTGTGCCCTGCCCTCTCTTTACCCTGTGTGCCCCGCCTTCTCCTCATTCCCATGTGTGCCCCGCCTTCTCCTCATTCCCATGTGTGCCCCGCCTTCTCCTCATTCCCATGTGTGCCCCGCCTTCTCCTCATTCCCATGTGTGCCCCGCCTTCTCCTCATTCCCATGTGTGCCCCGCCTTCTCCTCATTCCCATGTGTGCCCCGCCTTCTCCTCATTCCCATGTGTGCCCCGCCTTCTCCTCATTCCCATGTGTGCCCCGCCTTCTCCTCATTCCCATGTGTGCCCCGCCTTCCCCTCATTCCCATGTGTGCCCCGCCTTCTCATTCCTGTGTGTGCCCCGCCTTCTCCTCATTCCCATGTGTGCCACGCCTTCTCCTCATTCCCATGTGTGCCCCGCCTTCTCTTCATTCCCATGTGTGCCCCGCCTTCTCCTCATTCCCATGTGTGCCCCGCCTTCTCCTCATTCCCATGTGTGCCCCGCCTTCTCCTCATTCCCATGTGTGCCCCGCCTTCTCCTCATTCCCATGTGTGCCCCGCCTTCTCCTCATTCCCATGTGTGCCCCGCCTTCTCCTCATTCCCATGTGTGCCCCGCCTTCTCTTCATTCCCATGTGTGCCCCGCCTTCTCTTCATTCCCATGTGTGCCCCGCCTTCCCCTCATTCCCATGTGTGCCACGCCTTCTCCTCATTCCCATGTGTGCCCCGCCTTCTCTTCATTCCCATGTGTGCCCTGGGTTCTCCTCATTCCTGTGTGTGCCCCGCCTTCTCCTCATTCCCATGTGTGCCCCGCCTTCTCCTCATTCCCATGTGTGCCCCGCCTTCTCCTCATTCCCATGTGTGCCCCGCCTTCTCCTCATTCCCATGTGTGCCCCGCCTTCTCCTCATTCCCGTGTGTGCCCCGCCTTCTCCTCATTCCCATGTGTGCCCCGCCTTCTCATTCCCGTGGGTGCCCCGCCCTCTCCTTATTCCTGTGTGCCCTGCCCTCTCTTTACCCTGTGTGCCGCCCCGCCTTCTCCTCATTCCCATGTGTGCCCCGCCTTCTCCTCATTCCCATGTGTGCCCCGCCTTCTCATTCCCATGTGTGCCCCGCCTTCCCCTCATTCCCATGTGTGCCCCGCCTTCTCATTCCTGTGTGTGCCCCGCCTTCTCCTCATTCCCATGTGTGCCACGCCTTCTCCTCATTCCCATGTGTGCCCCGCCTTCTCTTCATTCCCATGTGTGCCCCGCCTTCTCCTCATTCCCATGTGTGCCCCGCCTTCTCCTCATTCCCATGTGTGCCCCGCCTTCTTCTCATTCCCATGTGTACCCCGCCTTCCCCTCATTCCCATGTGTGCCACGCCTTCTCCTCATTCCCATGTGTGCCCCGCCTTCTCTTCATTCCCATGTGTGCCCCGCCTTCTCATTCCCGTGTGTGCCCTGGGTTCTCCTCATTCCTGTGTGTGCCCCGCCTTCTCATTCCCATGTGTGCCCCGCCTTCTCCTCATTCCCATGTGTGCCCCTCCTTCTCCTCATTCCCATGTGTGCCACGCCTTCTCCTCATTCCCATGTGTGCCCCGCCTTCTCCTCATTCCCATGTGTGCCCCGCCTTCTCCTCATTCCCATGTGTGCCCCGCCTTCTCATTCCCGTGTGTGCCCCGCCTTCTCCTCATTCCCCTGTGTGCCCTGCCTTCTCCTCATTCCCATGGGTGCCCCGCCTTCTCCTCATTCCCATGTGTGCCCCGCCTTCTCCTCATTCCCATGTGTGCCCCGCCTTCTCCTCATTCCCATGTGTGCCCCGCCTTCTCCTCATTCCCATGTGTGCCCCACCTTCTCCTCATTCCCATGTGATCCCCGCCTTCTCCTCATTCCCATGTTTGCCCCGCCTTTTCCTCATTCCCATGTGTGCCCCGCCTTTTCCTTATTCCCATGTGTGCCCCGCCTTCTCCTCATTCCCATGTGTGCCCCGCCTTCTCCTCATTCCCATGTGTTCCCCGCCTTCTCCTCATTCACCATGTGTGCTCCGCCTTCTCCTCATTCCCATGTGTGCCCCGCCTTCTCATTCCCATGTGTGCCCCGCCTTCTCATTCCCGTGGGTGCCCCGCCCTCTCCTTATTCCTGTGTGCCCTGCCCTCTCTTTACCCTGTGTGCCCCGCCTTCTCCTCATTCCCATGTGTGCCCCGCCTTCTCCTCATTCCCATGTGTGCCCCGCCTTCTCATTCCCGTGGGTGCCCCGCCCTCTCCTTATTCCTGTGTGCCCTGCCCTCTCTTTACCCTGTGTGCCGCCCCGCCTTCTCCTCATTCCCATGTGTGCCCCGCCTTCTCCTCATTCCCATGTGTGCCCCGCCTTCTCCTCATTCCCATGTGTGCCCCGCCTTCTCCTCATTCCCATGTGTGCCCCTCCTTCTCCTCATTCCCATGTGTGCCCCGCCTTCTCTTCATTCCCATGTGTGCCCCGCCTTCTCATTCCCATGTGTGCCCCGCCTTCTCATTCCCGTGGGTGCCCCGCCCCCTCCTTATTCCTGTGTGCCCTGCCCTCTCTTTACCCTGTGTGCCCCGCCTTCTCCTCATTCCCATGTGTGCCCCGCCTTCTCATTCCCGTGGGTGCCCCGCCCTCTCCTTATTCCTGTGTGCCCTGCCCTCTCTTTACCCTGTGTGCCCCGCCTTCTCCTCATTCCCATGTGTGCCCCGCCTTCTCCTTATTCCCATGTGTGCCCCGCCTTCTCTTCATTCCCATGTGTGCCCCGCCTTCTCATTCCCATGTGTGCCCCACCTTCTCCTCATTCCCATGTGTTCTCCGCCTTCTCCTCATTCCCATGTGTGCCCCGCCTTCTCATTTCCGTGGGTGCCCCGTCCTCTCCTTATTCCTGTGTGCCCTGCCCTCTCTTTACCCTGTGTGCCCACCCTCATTCACCTGTGTGCCCCTTCCTCTCTTGTGTGCCATTCCCTCTTATGTGTGCCCCTCCCTCTTATGTGTGCCCCATCCTCATATGTGTGCCCCTCCCTCTTCTCCCAATCCTGTGTCCCTCCCTCTCCTCCCTCTCCTGTGTGCCCCTCCCTCTCCCCATCCTGTGTGCCCCTCCCTCTCCCGTCTGCCCCTCCCTCTCCCTGTCCTGTGTGCCCCTCCCTCTCCTGTGTGCCCCTCCCTCTCCCCTTTGCTGCTAATCTCTGCTGGTTTCTCTTGTGTGCAGGTTCGGTTTAGCCCCAATCTGGACTCGTACACGTGGATGGCATCGGGAGGTCACTCAGGGCTGGTGCGGGTGCATTGTATACGTGGCATGGTGACAGCTGCTGGGCAGGAGATGCTGCAGGAGAAGAGGCAGCAGTTTCAGGCAGTGTATAAGGACACACATGACAATGTTCCCAGGCCACAGCTATAGCCTCTGCAGATGCCACCACACCAGCAGGTGGCGCACCTGCTCACCAGTCCCAGCTTTACTCTTACAGAGACTATTTGAAGTGTCGTTTCTTCTGTTTTTTTTTAAATTGTTTTTAAATGTTGGTGCGTTTTTCTACCCTGGACGCTCCAGCTTGCGGGGCTCCCGTGACAGCGCTGGATTCTGGGGGTCCTTGAAGAGTCACATGACTGTCCTCCGGCCGGGGTCTGTAGGCAGAGCGAGCCTCCTCTACATTGCTCACATTGAGCGCCATCATCAGGAGAATATCTGCTTCCTTATTAAAGTCACACTTTTTATAGCTGAATCCGTCTGTTTCCCTTGTGTGTCTCCATATCCACAATATAAGAAACCCATGTATCCAGGCACATCGCCTCTAGTTAGGACATTTACATAACTTATTAAGGAAAGGGAGGTGCTAAAGGGGGTGTGGTCAGAAAAATAGCAAAAAATGCCATTTGTTTTTGTTTGTTTTTTTGCTAATTGTGGCCACGCCCCCTTTAGCACCTCCCTTTCCTTAATAACTTATATAATGTCCTAACTAGAGGTGATGTGCCTGGATATATGTATTTTTTCTTGTTACTGACCTCTGTGGCTAGGGTCTAATTCAGTGCACTCCCTCCTTCCCCTGTATGTGTTTGTCAGCATGCACACAGCTTATGCTGGTGTATGCGCATGGTGTACATGGATACATTACGTTAGCTCCCTTGTGCGATTGGTAAGATGCACTGTCTTTCCCAGGAGAGGAAGTTAGGATGTGTGCTCCTAATCCATTGATAGGTTTGATGCAATGAATGTGTTTGCATGTCTGCACTATGCATGTTACAGGGCTAGAGTTAGGACACCTAGGTTTACCTGGGTACTTCTGCGCAGTATAGGTGATTAAGCATAAGAATGCATTCTTCTGTGAACTAAGACCCCGGCTTTTACCTTAGCTGTAGGGATAACAGTTGTGCCTGGATGAGTGAATCTGTGAATGCATTTGTTTGAACATTTGCATGCAATTGTCCGAAGGGTTCATTTGTTTTTTGATATGAACAATATGTTGCCTCTCGCGTGTCTGTGTGGATACACACAGCGCAGATAGGACCAAGAGACAAATCTCTCTCATCGAATCTGATTAGAGTGAGATCTGTCGGCTACCCATACACCACAGGCCAATTCCTGAACAATTTCAGCATGAAATCGATCCAGAATCAGCCCCCCCAGTGCTATATACATTATCTGTGTGACGCTGGCAGGCAGGAGCCAGCGGAGGCCACATACAGGTCATGTAGGGACACACTACACATGGGGGCAGCATCTGTGATCTCGTCGCTTGTCCCGATATAGCTCGCCTATACTGCACACGATCAAGTTAGTCGGCCCGACATTTTGCAGCATGTCCGATTAATTTCGGGCCGCCGTTGGTTGCATAGTCGATTGGGCATGCGCTTCACAGCCCTAATTTCCGTCCGATTCTGATTATAATGGAAATGGATGGTCTGATGTACGGCCACCTTTACATATAACACGGCATGCCCTTCTGTCAGCCCCCATTGTGTCCATGACTCCCACCCTTCATCCCGGCCCCCCATCAATAAGCCACACCAATCTTTTCACTGTCTTTATTGTAGAAAACAATGCACTGTACAGCACAAGAATCAGATATACAGTCACAACGTGACAAGACAACAGTGTCACAAACACCATCTATACAACCAGCGAGGAGCTACAGCCCGCTCTGTGCCCACAGGCCCTGCTGGAGGGGGTGCTACCAGCCATGAGCTACAGCCCGCTCTGTGCCCACAGGCCCTGCTGGAGGGGGTGCTACCAACCATGACCTACAGCCCACTCTGTGCCCACAGGCCCTGCTGGAGGGGGTGCGACCAACGATGACCTACAGCCCACTCTGTGCCCACAGGCCCTGCTGGAGGGGGTGCGACCAACGATGACCTACAGCCCGCTCTGTGCCCACAAGCCCTGCTGGAGGAGGTGCTACCAGCCATGACCCACAAGCCCTGCTGGAGGAGGTGCTACCAGCCATGACCTACAGCCCACTCTGTGCCCACAGGCCCTGCTGGAGGGGGTGCTACCAGCCATGACCTACAGCCCACTCTGTGCCCACAGGCCCTGCTGGAGGGGGTGCAACCAGCCATGACCTACAGCCCGCTCTGTGCCCACAAGCCCTGCTGGAGGGGGTGCTACCAACCATGACCTACAGCCCGCTCTGTGCCCACAGGCCCTGCTGGAGGGGGTGCGACCAACGATGACCTACAGCCCACTCTGTGCCCACAGGCCCTGCTGGAGGGGGTGCGACCAACGATGACCTACAGCCCGCTCTGTGCCCACAAGCCCTGCTGGAGGAGGTGCTACCAGCCATGACCCACAAGCCCTGCTGGAGGAGGTGCTACCAGCCATGACCTACAGCCCACTCTGTGCCCACAGGCCCTGCTGGAGGGGGTGCTACCAACCATGACCTACAGCCCGCTCTGTGCCCACAGGCCCTGCTGGAGGGGGTGCGACCAACGATGACCTACAGCCCGCTCTGTGCCCACAGGCCCTGCTGGAGGGGGTGCTACCAGCCATGACCTACAGCCCACTCTGTGCCCACAGGCCCTGCTGGAGGGGGTGCAACCAGCCATGACCTACAGCCCGCTCTGTGCCCACAAGCCCTGCTGGAGGGGGTGCTACCAACCATGACCTACAGCCCGCTCTGTGCCCACAGGCCCTGCTGGAGGGGGTGCGACCAACGATGACCTACAGCCCGCTCTGTGCCCACAGGCCCTGCTGGAGGGGGTGCTACCAGCCATGACCTACAGCCCACTCTGTGCCCACAGCCCCTGCTGGAGGGGGTGCAACCAACCATGACCTACAGCCCGCTCTGTGCCCACAGGCCCTGCTGGAGGGGGTGCAACCAGCCATGACCTACAGCCCGCTCTGTGCCCACAAGCCCTGCTGGAGGGGGTGCTACCAACCATGACCTACAGCTCGCTCTGTGCCCACAAGCCCTGCTGGAGGGGGTGCTACCAACCATGACCTACAGCCCGCTCTGTGCCCACAGGCCCTGCTGGAGGGGGTGCGACCAACGATGACCTACAGCCCGCTCTGTGCCCAAAAGCCCTGCTGGAGGAGGTGCTACCAACCATGACCTACAGCCCACTCTGTGCCCACAGGCCCTGCTGGAGGGGGTGCTACCAACCATGACCTACAGCCCGCTCTGTGCCCACAAGCCCTGCTGGAGGGGGTGCTACCAACCATGACCTACAGCCCGCTCTGTGCCCACAGGCCCTGCTGGAGGGGGTGCGACCAACGATGACCTACAGCCCGCTCTGTGCCCAAAAGCCCTGCTGGAGGAGGTGCTACCAACCATGACCTACAGCCCGCTCTGTGCCCACAGGCCCTGCTGGAGGGGGTGCGACCAACGATGACCTACAGCCCGCTCTGTGCCCAAAAGCCCTGCTGGAGGAGGTGCTACCAACCATGACCTACAGCCCGCTCTGTGCCCACAAGCCCTGCTGGAGGAGGTGCTACCAACCATGACCTACAGCCCGCTCTGTGCCCACAAGCCCTGCTGGAGGAGGTGATACCAGCCATGACCTACAGCCCACTCTGTGCCCACAGGCCCTGCTGGAGGAGGTGCTACCAGCCATGACCTACAGCCCGCTCTGTGCCCACAAGCCCTGCTGGAGGGGGTGCTACCAACCATGACCTACAGCCCGCTCTGTGCCCACAGGCCCTGCTGGAGGGGGTGCGACCAACGATGACCTACAGCCCGCTCTGTGCCCAAAAGCCCTGCTGGAGGAGGTGCTACCAACCATGACCTACAGCCCGCTCTGTGCCCACAAGCCCTGCTGGAGGAGGTGCTACCAGCCATGACCTACAGCCCACTCTGTGCCCACAGGCCCTGCTGGAGGGGGTGCGACCAACCATGACCTACAGCCCGCTCTTTGCCCACAGGCCCTGCTGGAGGTGATGCTACCGGCCATGACCTACAGCCCGCTCTGTGCCCACAAGCCCTGCTGGAGGAGGTGCTACCAGCCATGACCTACAGCCTGCTCTGTGCCCACGAGCCCTGCTGGAGGGGGTGCTACCAACCATGACCTACAGCCCGCTCTGTGCCCATAGGCCCTGCTGGAGGGGGTGCGACCAACGATTACCTACAGCCCGCTCTGTGCCCAAAAGCCCTGCTGGAGGAGGTGCTACCAACCATGACCTACAGCCCGCTCTGTGCCCACAAGCCCTGCTGGAGGAGGTGCTACCAGCCATGACCTACAGCCCGCTCTTTGCCCTCAAGCCCTGCTGGAGGGGGTGCTACCAATCATGACCTACAGCCCGCTCTGTGCCCACAAGCCCTGCTGGAGGAGGTGATACCAGCCATGACCTACAGCCCACTCTGTGCCCACAGGCCCTGCTGGAGGGGGTGCGACCAACGATGACCTACAGCCCACTCTGTGCCCAAAAGCCCTGCTGGAGAGGGTGCTACCAACCATGACCTACAGCCCGCTCTGTGCCCACAAGCCCTGCTGGAGGGGGTGCTACCAACCATGACCTACAGCCCGCTCTGTGCCCAAAAGCCCTGCTGGAGGGGGTGCTACCAACCATGACCTACAGCCCGCTCTGTGCCCACAAGCCCTGCTGGAGGAGGTGCTACCAGCCATGACCTACAGCCCGCTCTGTGCCCACAAGCCCTGCTGGAGGGGGTGCTACCAACCATGACCTACAGCCCGCTCTGTGCCCACAAGCCCTGCTGGAGGAGGTGCTACCAGCCATGACCTACAGCCCGCTCTGTGCCCACAAGCCCTGCTGGAGGGGGTGCTACCAATCATGACCTACAGCCCGCTCTGTGCCCACAAGCCCTGCTGGAGGAGGTGCTACCAGCCATGACCTACAGCCCGCTCTGTGCCCACAAGCCCTGCTGGAGTAGGTGCTACCAGCCATGACCTACAGCCCACTCTGTGCCCACAGGCCCTGCTGGAGGGGGTGCGACCAACCATGACCTACAGCCCGCTCTTTGCCCACAGGCCCTGCTGGAGGTGATGCTACCGGCCATGACCTACAGCCCGCTCTGTGCCCACAAGCCCTGCTGGAGGAGGTGCTACCAGCCATGACCTACAGCCCGCTCTGTGCCCACAAGCCCTGCTGGAGTAGGTGCTACCAGCCATGACCTACAGCCCACTCTGTGCCCACAGGCCCTGCTGGAGGGGGTGCGACCAACCATGACCTACAGCCCGCTCTTTGCCCACAGGCCCTGCTGGAGGTGATGCTACCGGCCATGACCTACAGCCCGCTCTGTGCCCACAAGCCCTGCTGGAGGAGGTGCTACCAGCCATGACCTACAGCCCGCTCTGTGCCCACAAGCCCTGCTGGAGGGGGTGCTACCAACCATGACCTACAGCCCGCTCTGTGCCCATAGGCCCTGCTGGAGGGGGTGCGACCAACGATTACCTACAGCCCGCTCTGTGCCCAAAAGCCCTGCTGGAGGAGGTGCTACCAACCATGACCTACAGCCCGCTCTGTGCCCACAAGCCCTGCTGGAGGAGGTGCTACCAGCCATGACCTACAGCCCGCTCTGTGCCCACAAGCCCTGCTGGAGGGGGTGCTACCAATCATGACCTACAGCCCGCTCTGTGCCCACAAGCCCTGCTGGAGGAGGTGCTACCAGCCATGACCTACAGCCCACTCTGTGCCCACAGGCCCTGCTGGAGGGGGTGCGACCAACGATGACCTACAGCCCGCTCTGTGCCCAAAAGCCCTGCTGGAGAGGGTGCTACCAACCATGACCTACAGCCCGCTCTGTGCCCATAAGCCCTGCTGGAGGGGGTGCTACCAACCATGACCTACAGCCCGCTCTGTGCCCAAAAGCCCTGCTGGAGGGGGTGCTACCAACCATGACCTACAGCTCGCTCTGTGCCCACAAGCCCTGCTGGAGGAGGTGCTACCAGCCATGACCTACAGCCCGCTCTGTGCCCACAAGCCCTGCTGGAGGGGGTGCTACCAACCATGACCTACAGCCCGCTCTGTGCCCACAAGCCCTGCTGGAGGAGGTGCTACCAGCCATGACCTACAGCCCGCTCTGTGCCCACAAGCCCTGCTGGAGGGGGTGCTACCAACCATGACCTACAGCCCGCTCTGTGCCCACAAGCCCTGCTGGAAGGGGGTGCTACCAACCATGACCTACAGCCCGCTCTGTGCCCACAAGCCCTGCTGGAGGGGGTGCTACCAACCATGACCTACAGCCCGCTCTGTGCCCAAAAGCCCTGCTGGAAGGGGGTGCTACCAGCCATGACCTACAGCCCGCTCTGTGCCCACAAGCCCTGCTGGAGGAGGTGCTACCAACCATGACCTACAGCCTGCTCTGTGCCCACAAGCCCTGCTGGAGGAGGTGCTACCAGCCATGACCTACAGCCCGCTCTGTGCCCACAGGCCCTGCTGGAGGGGGTGCTACCAGCCATGAGCTACAGCCCGCTCTGTGCCCACAAGCCCTGCTGGAGGAGGTGCTACCAGCCATGACCTACAGCCCGCTCTGTGCCCACAAGCCCTGCTGGAGGAGGTGCTACCAGCCATGACCTACAGCCCGCTCTGTGCCCACAAGCCCTGCTGGAGGGGGTGCTACCAACCATGACCTACAGCCCGCTCTGTGCCCACAGGCATTGCTGGAGGGGGTGCTACCAGCCATGACCTACAGCCCGCTCTGTGCCCTCAAGCCCTGCTGGAGGGGGTGCTACCAGCCATGACCTACAGCCTGCTCTGTGCCCACAGGCATTGCTGGAGGGGGTGCTACCAGCCATGACCTACAGCCCGCTCTGTGCCCACAGGCCCTGCTGGAGGGGGTGCTACCAGCCATGACCTACAGCCCGCTCTGTGCCCACAGGCCCTGCTGGAGGAGGTGCTACCAACCATGACCTACAGCCCGCTCTGTGCCCACAGGCCCTGCTGGAGGGGGTGCTACCAACCATGACCTACAGCCCACTCTGTGCCCACAGGCCCTGCTGGAGAAGGTGCTACCAACCATGACCTACAGCCCGCTCTTTGCCCACAGGCCCTGCTGGAGGTGATGCTACCGGCCATGACCTACAGCCCACTCTGTGCCCACAAGCCCTGCTGGAGGAGGTGCTACCAACCATGACCTACAGCCCACTCCGTGCCCACAAGCCTTGCTGCTCACCAATCATCTCTACATTAGGCAGGTCCAAGCAACATCTCACCAGCAGATCCAGGAATCTCTACACTAGGCAGGTTCAAGCAACGTCTCACCAGGCATCTCTATACTAGGCAGGTCCAAGCCTGGTCTTACCAGCAGGTCCAGGCATCTCTACGCTAGGCAGGTCCAAGCACCATCTCACCAGCAGGTCCAGGAATCTTTATGTTAGGCAGGTTCAAGCACCATCTCACCAATAAATCCAGGCATAACTAAACAGGTCCAAGCACCGTCTCACCAGGCATCTCTATACTAGGCAGGTCCAAGCACCATCTCACCAGCTGGTCCAGGCATCTACTCATCAGGCAGGTACAAGCACCCTCTGTTCAGGCATCTCTACACTAGGCAGGTCCAAGCACCCTCTCACTAGTAGTTCCAAGCATCTACGCTAGGCAGGTCCAAGCACCCTCTCACCGGCAGGTCCAGGCATTTGCTCACCAGGCATCTCTACACTAGGCAGATCCAAGCACCCTCTCACCAGTAGGTCCAAGCATCTCTACGCTAGGCAGATCCAAGCACCCTCTCAC
Source organism: Hyperolius riggenbachi (assembly GCF_040937935.1). Taxonomy (NCBI): domain Eukaryota; kingdom Metazoa; phylum Chordata; class Amphibia; order Anura; family Hyperoliidae; genus Hyperolius; species Hyperolius riggenbachi. Next base: position 82,430 of record NW_027152357.1, on the reverse strand, counting down.
CGGCAGGTCCAGGCATCTGCTCACCAGGCATCACTACACTAGGCAGGTCCAAGCACCCTCTCGCTGGCAGGTCCAGGCATCTTTACACTAGGCAGGTCCAAGCACCATCTCACCAGCAGGTCCAGGCATCTGCTCTACTGTTCTCCATGTACACCAACAACTGCACCTCCGCCTCGGACTTCGTCAAGGTTATCAAATTTGCCGATGACGCAACAATCATCGATCTCATTGGAAGCCACGGTGAGCAAGACTACCGTGGCGAGATAGAAAGGATCTGCAATTGGTGCAAGAATAACAACCTTGTTCTCAATGCAACAAAAACAGTTGAGCTGGTTGTTGATTTCAGGAGGAACCCCTCCACTCTCCCACCAGTCTACATAGGCGAGACCGAAGTCTCCAGAGTATCATCGGTCCGGTTCCTTGGCACAACCCTATCCACTGACCTGAGATGGGGGCAAAACGCCACCATAATTCAGAAGAAGGCACAACAGAGGCTATTCTTCCTGCGCCAACTTAAAAAATTCGACATGCCTCGGGAGCTTCTGACCAGCTTCTACACCGCTACCACAGAGTCCATACTTTGCTCCTCAGTCATCGTCTGGTATGCCAGTGCAATGGCTAGCGACAGGGCCGGCCCGCTCATGAGGCGGGGTGAAACATTTGCCTCAGGCGGCAAATTTCTAGGGGCGGCCCCCGCCCGTCCGTGGGTGCGGGGGGGCCGGCTGCCGAGCCGAAGGTGTAGCGGGCAGGACGGGGGTATGGCGCCTAGCGGTGGGGAGGGGGGTCGGACCCCACCTCCCTCGCCTGGGTCCCCCGATCTGCGCTCCCCTCCAGCTATAATAGGAAGCTGCCGATGCCCAATAGTAAGAGGCACGGGCGGGGAGGACTCACCTTATCCGCGTTCCAGCGTGCGCTCCACTGACATCACTTCCTGCATCGCCGTCCACTTACAATACAGTGGGCGGCGATGCAGGAAGTGACGTCAGTGGAGCGCATGCTGGAACGCGGATAAGGTGAATCCTCCCCGCCTGTGCCTCTCACTATTGGGCATCGGCAGCTTCTTATTACAGCTGGAGGGGAGTGCAGATCAGGGGACCCTCACCACCGCTAGGCCCAATACCCCCGTCCTGCCCGCTACCTCTCCGGCTCGGCGGCCCCCCACAGGGGGGGGGGGGGGGGGGGGGCGGCGGATGCAATTTTTTTTTAGAAATTTGCCTCAGGCGGCAAAAAGTCTAGGGCCGGCCCTGGCTAGCGACAAGACGTAAGCTGCAAAGAATCATTAGTGAGGCAGTAAAGATCATCGGATCACCCCTACCACCTCTCGATCTCCTCCACGCAGCTAGGATGAGGAAGAGGGCCATCAGGATCTCCTGCGATCCCTCCCACCCTGGCAGCCGCTTCTTTGAGCGTCTCCCATCCGGCTGGCGCTTCCGAACCATTCCTTCCAAGACCACCAGCTGCAGGAACTCTTTCTTCCCCCAGGCAGTTCTACTGCTCAACAACACAGTCTCGTGACTACTTCCTCCTAGTCCACAATCAGCACGCTTGCCTTAGGTGCTGCTCTTCCGCCTTATAGTCTGTATCTAGCTCACGCTAACACAGCAAAATCATCATACCGTAAATGATGCTTGGACTCCGCCAAGGTTATCTTGTAAATGCTGCTAGAATGTAAAATGGTAGCAATTGCAGTCGTAAAATGTACTGTTAATAATGCTGTTTGTGTATCGTAGCCATATATGTAATATGGACATTCCGTTACTGCGTACTTTGCCTAAGCCATGTGTACCACAAGCAATTCCGAGTACGGTACCGCCGCACTTGGCGAATAAATCCTTCTTGTATCTTGTACCAGGCATCTCTACACTAGGCAGGTCCAAGCATCCTCTCACCAGTAGGTCCAGGCATCTCTACACTAGGCAGGTTCAAGCATCCTCTCACCAGTAGGTCCAGGCATCTCTACACTAGGCAGGTTCAAGCATCCTCTCACCAGTAGGTCCAGGCATCTCTACACTAGGCAGCTCCAAGCAACCTCTCACCAGTAGGTCCAAGCATCTCTACACTAGGCAGCTCCAAGCACCCTCTCACCAGTAGGTCCAGGCATCTCTACACTAGGCAGGTTCAAGCATCCTCTCACCAGTAGGTCCAGGCATCTCTACACTAGGCAGGTTCAAGCATCCTCTCACCAGTAGGTCCAGGCATCTCTACACTAGGCAGCTCCAAGCAACCTCTCACCAGTAGGTCCAGGCATCTCTACACTAGGCAGGTCCAAGCACCCTCTCACCAGTAGGTCCAGGCATCTCTACACTATGCAAGTCCAAGCACCCTCTCACCAGTAGGTCCAGGCATCTCTACATTAGGCAGGTCCAAGCATCCTCTCACCAGTAGGTCCAAGCATCTCTACACTAGGCAGGTCCAAGCACCCTCTCACCAGTAGGTCCAAGCATCTCTACACTATGCAAGTCCAAGCACCCTCTCACCAGTAGGTCCAGGCATCTCTACACTAGGCAGGTTCAAGCATCCTCTCACCAGTAGGTCCAAGCATCTCTACACTAGGCAGGTCCAAGCATCCTCTCACCAGTAGGTCCAGGCATCTCTACACTAGGCAGCTCCAAGCAACCTCTCACCAGTAGGTCCAAGCATCTCTACACTAGGCAGGTCCAAGCACCCTCTCACCAGTAGGTCCAGGCATCTCTACACTAGGCAGGTTCAAGCATCCTCTCACCAGTAGGTGCAGGCATCTCTACACTAGGCAGGTCCAAGCACCCTCTCACCAGTAGGTCCAGGCATCTCTACACTAGGCAGCTCCAAGCAACCTCTCACCAGTAGGTCCAGGCATCTCTACACTAGGCAGGTCCAAGCACCCTCTCACCAGTAGGTCCAGGCATCTCTACACTATGCAAGTCCAAGCACCCTCTCACCAGTAGGTCCAGGCATCTCTACATTAGGCAGGTCCAAGCATCCTCTCACCAGTAGGTCCAAGCATCTCTACACTAGGCAGGTCCAAGCACCCTCTCACCAGTAGGTCCAAGCATCTCTACACTATGCAAGTCCAAGCACCCTCTCACCAGTAGGTCCAGGCATCTCTACACTAGGCAGGTTCAAGCATCCTCTCACCAGTAGGTCCAAGCATCTCTACACTAGGCAGGTCCAAGCATCCTCTCACCAGTAGGTCCAGGCATCTCTACACTATGCAAGTCCAAGCACCCTCTCACCAGTAGGTCCAGGCATCTCTACACTAGGCAGGTCCAAGCATCCTCTCACCAGTAGGTCCAGGCATCTCTACACTAGGCAGGTCCAAGCACCCTCTCACCAGTAGGTCCAGGCATCTCTACATTAGGCAGGTCCAAGCATCCTCTCACCGGTAGGTCCAGGCATCTCTACACTAGGCAGGTCCAAGCACCCTCTCACCGGTAGGTCCAGGCATCTCTACACTATGCAAGTCCAAGCACCCTCTCACCAGTAGGTCCAGGCATCTCTACACTAGGCAGGTCCAAGCATCCTCTCACCAGTAGGTCCAGGCATCTCTACACTAGGCAGGTCCAAGCACCCTCTCACCAGTAGGTCCAGGCATCTCTACATTAGGCAGGTCCAAGCATCCTCTCACCAGTAGGTCCAAGCATCTCTACACTAGGCAAGTCCAAGCACCCTCTCACCGGTAGGTCCAAGCATCTCTACACTAGGCAGCTCCAAGCAACCTCTCACCAACGGGTCCTGACATCTACATATCAGAAATTTCTACAATAGGCAGATCCTGACGTCTACAGATCAGGCATGGCTGTTGATTGGCAGAGACTGGTCATCAATGACCATAGCGAAGGGGCTTCCCATGACTTAGGCCTCCATATGGTAGCATTGTTCTATATGGAGCGGTACTCATTACTCTCAGTGATTATTAAGAGTAATACGATGAGCTTTACTTAAATAGCAGAGTTAATTTACTGGCCGTTTCTGATTGGCTCCATCATTGCATATTCTGGACTGGCTCAGCTGGAATTTGAATATTACTTCAACGTTTAATTCAGCTATGCTTATTATTATTCACAGTAAATTAAACACATTTAAAGCTTGTTCTATAAAATGTATATTTATTCAATGCTCACTCATTTAATAGGCTCACAATTTTGAGATATGCCTGTCTGTTTGCAGCCCTTGGCTGGGTAATATCAGATGTACAGTCCAGACGCTGTGGTTCATTGAGCTCTGTGTCAGTTTGGACTACGGGCTGCTCTATGGCTGGACAGAAGTCTATTCTCAGTGGTGGGAGGTCTGCTGCAGGTACAGAGGGCTCCATGTGGCTGGACTACGGGCTGCTCTATGGCTGGGCAGAAGTCTATTCTCAGTGGGGAGATGCTGCAGGTACAGAGGGCTCCATGTGGCTGGACTACAGGCTGCTCTATGGCTGGGCAGAAGTCTATTCTCAGTGGTGGGAGGTCTGCTGCAGGTACAGAGGGTTCCATGTAGCTGGACTACGGGCTGCTCTATGGCTGGGCAGAAGTCTATTCTCCGTGGTGGGAGGTCTGCTGCAGGTACAGAGGGCTCCATGTAGCTGGACTACGGGCTGCTCTATGGCTGGGCAGAAGTCTATTCTCAGTGGGGAGATGCTGCAGGTACAGAGGGTTCCATGTGGCTGGACTACAGGCTGCTCTATGGCTGGACAGAAGTCTATTCTCAGTGGTGGGGCTGCTGCAGGTACAGAGGGCTCCATGTGGCTGGACTACAGGCTGCTCTATGGCTGGACAGAAGTCTATTCTCAGTGGGGGGCTGCTGCAGGTACAGAGGGCTCCGTGTGGCTGGACTACGGGCTGCACTATGGCTGGGCAGAAGTCTATTCTCAGTGGTGGGGCTGCTGCAGGTACAGAGGGCTCCATGTGGCTGGACTACAGGCTGCACTATGGCTGGGCAGAAGTCTATTCTCAGTGGGGGAGATGCTGCAGGTACAGAGGGTTCCATGTGGCTGGACTACGGGCTGCTCTATGGCTGGGCAGAAGTCTATTCTCAGTGGGGGAGATGCTGCAGGTACAGAGGGTTCCATGTGGCTGGACTACGGGCTGCTCTATGGCTGGGCAGAAGTCTATTCTCAGTGGGGAGATGCTGCAGGTACAGAGGGCTCCATGTGGCTGGACTACGGGCTGCTCTATGGCTGGGCAGAAGTCTATTCTCAGTGGGGAGATGCTGCAGGTACAGAGGGCTCCATGTGGCTGGACTACGGGCTGCTCTATGGCTGGGCAGAAGTCTATTCTCAGTGGTGGAGCTGCTGCAGGTACAGAGGGCTCCATGTGGCTGGGCTACGGGCTGCTCTATGGCTGGGCAGGAGTCTATTCTCAGTGGGGAGATGCTGCAGGTACAGAGGGCTCCATGTGGCTGGACTACGGGCTGCACTATGGCTGGGCAGAAGTCTATTCTCAGTGGTGGAGCTGCTGCAGGTACAGAGGGCTCCATGTGGCTGGACTACAGGCTGCTCTATGGCTGGGCAGAAGTCTATTCTCAGTGGTGGGGCTGCTGCAGGTACAGAGGGTTCCATGTGGCTGGACTACGGGAGGCTCTATGGCTGGGCAGAAGTCTATTCTCAGTGGTGGGGCTGCTGCAGGTACAGAGGACTCCATGTGGCTGGACTACGGGCTGCTCTATGGCTGGGCAGAAGTCTATCCTCAGTGGGGAGATGCTGCAGGTACAGAGGGCTCCATGTGGCTGGGCTACGGGCTGCTCTATGGCTGGGCAGGAGTCTATTCTCAGTGGGGAGATGCTGCAGGTACAGAGGGCTCCATGTGGCTGGACTACAGGCTGCACTATGGCTGGGCAGAAGTCTATTCTCAGTGGGGAGCTGCTGCAGGTACAGAGGGCTCCATGTGGCTGGACTACAGGCTGCACTATGGCTGGGCAGAAGTCTATTCTCAGTAGGGGAGATGCTGCAGGTACAGAGGGCTCCATGTGGCTGGACTACAGGCTGTTCTATGGCTGGGCAGAAGTCTATTCTCAGTAGGGGAGATGCTGCAGGTACAGAGGGCTCCATGTGGCTGGACTACGGGCTGCTCTATGGCTGGGCAGAAGTCTATTCTCAGTGGTGGAGCTGCTGCAGGTACAGAGGGCTCCATGTGGCTGGGCTACGGGCTGCTCTATGGCTGGGCAGGAGTCTATTCTCAGTGGGGAGATGCTGCAGGTACAGAGGGCTCCATGTGGCTGGACTACGGGCTGCACTATGGCTGGGCAGAAGTCTATTCTCAGTGGGGAGCTGCTGCAGGTACAGAGGGCTCCATGTGGCTGGGCTACGGGCTGCTCTATGGCTGGGCAGGAGTCTATTCTCAGTGGGGAGATGCTGCAGGTACAGAGGGCTCCATGTGGCTGGACTACGGGCTGCACTATGGCTGGGCAGAAGTCTATTCTCAGTGGTGGGGCTGCTGCAGGTACAGAGGACTCCATGTGGCTGGACTACGGGCTGCTCTATGGCTGGGCAGAAGTCTATTCTCAGTGGAGGGCTGCTGCAGGTACAGAGGGCTCCATGTGGCTGGACTACGGGCTGCTCTATGGCTGGGCAGAAGTCCTTTCTCAGTGGGGAGATGCTGCAGGTACAGAGTGCTCCATGTGGCTGGACTACGGGCTGCTCTATGGCTGGGCAGAAGTCTATTCTCAGTAGGGGAGATGCTGCAGGTACAGAGGGCTCCATGTGGCTGGACTACAGACTGCTCTATGGCTGGGCAGAAGTCTATTCTCAGTGGTGGGGCTGCTGCAGGTACAGAGGGCTCCATGTGGCTGGACTACAGGCTGCACTATGGCTGGGCAGAAGTCTATTCTCAGTAGGGGAGATGCTGCAGGTACAGAGGGCTCCATGTGGCTGGACTACAGGCTGCTCTATGGCTGGGCAGAAGTCTATTCTCAGTGGTGGGAGGGCTGCTGCAGGTACAGAGGGTTCCATGTGGCTGGACTACGGGCTGCTCTATGGCTGGGCAGAAGTCTATTCTCAGTGGAGGGCTGCTGCAGGTACAGAGGGCTCCATGTGGCTGGACTACGGGCTGCTCTGCGGCTGGGCAGAAGTCTATTCTCAGTGGTGGGGATGCTGCAGGTACAGAGGGCTCCATGTGGCTGGAATACGGGAGGCTCTATGCCTGGGCAGAAGTCTATTCTCAGTGGGGAGATGCTGCAGGTACAGAGGGTTCCATGTGGCTGGACTACGGGCTGCACTATGGCTGGGCAGAAGTCTATTCTCAGTGGAGGGCTGCTGCAGGTACAGAGGGTTCCATGTTGCTGGACTACGGGCTGCTCTATGGCTGGGCAGAAGTCTATTCTCAGTGGGGGAGATGCTGCAGGTACAGAGGGTTCCATGTTGCTGGACTACGGGCTGCACTATGGCTGGGCAGAAGTCTATTCTCAGTGGGGGAGATGCTGCAGGTACAGCGGGTTCCATGTTGCTGGACTACGGGCTGCTCTATGGTTGGGCAGAAGTCTATTCTCAGTGGGGAGATGCTGCAGGTACAGAGGACTCCATGTGGCTGGACTACAGGCTGCTCTATGGCTGGGCAGAAGTGTATTCTCAGTGGGGAGATGCAGCAGGTACAGAGGGCTCCATGTGGCTGGACTACGGGCTGCTCTATGGCTGGGCAGAAGTGTATTCTCAGTGGGGAGATGCAGCAGGTACAGAGGGCTCCATGTGGCTGTGCTACGGGCTGCTCTATGGCTGGGCAGAAGTCTATTCTCAGTGGGGGAGATGCTGCAGGTACAGAGGGTTCCATGTTGCTGGACTACGGGCTGCACTATGGCTGGGCAGAAGTCTATTCTCAGTGGGGGAGATGCTGCAGGTACAGCGGGTTCCATGTTGCTGGACTACGGGCTGCTCTATGGCTGGGCAGAAGTCTATTCTCAGTGGGGAGCTGCTGCAGGTACAGAGGGCTCCATGTGGCTGGACTACAGGCTGCTCTATGGCTGGGCAGAAGTGTATTCTCAGTGGGGAGATGCAGCAGGTACAGAGGGCTCCATGTGGCTGGACTACGGGCTGCTCTATGGCTGGGCAGAAGTGTATTCTCAGTGGGGAGATGCTGCAGGTACAGAGGGTTCCATGTGGCTGGACTACGAGCTGCTCTATGGCTGGGCAGAAGTCTATTCTCAGTGGGGAGCTGCTGCAGGTACAGAGGGCTCCATGTGGCTGGACTACGGGCTGCTCTGCGGCTGGGCAGAAGTCTATTCTCAGTGGGGAGATGCTGCAGGTACAGCGGGTTCCATGTTGCTGGACTACGGGCTGCTCTATGGCTGGGCAGAAGTCTATTCTCAGTGGGGAGATGCTGCAGGTACAGAGGGCTCCATGTGGCTGGACTACGGGCTGCACTATGGCTGGGCAGAAGTGTATTCTCAGTGGGGAGATGCAGCAGGTACAGAGGGCTCCATGTGGCTGTGCTACGGGCTGCTCTATGGCTGGGCAGAAGTCTATTTTCAGTGGGGGAGATGCTGCAGGTACAGAGGGTTCCATGTGGCTGGACTACGAGCTGCTCTATGGCTGGGTAGAAGTCTATTCTCAGTGGGGAGATGCTGCAGGTACAGAGGGTTCCATGTGGCTGGACTACGGGCTGCTCTATGGCTGGGCAGAAGTGTATTCTCAGTGGGGAGATGCTGCAGGTACAGAGGGTTCCATGTGGCTGGACTACGGGCTGCACTATGGCTGGGCAGAAGTCTATTCTCAGTGGGGAGCTGCTGCAGGTACAGAGGGCTCCATGTGGCTGGACTACGGGCTGCTCTATGGCTGGGTAGAAGTCTATTCTCAGTGGGGAGATGCAGCAGGTACAGAGGGTTCCATGTGGCTGGACTACGAGCTGCTCTATGGCTGGGTAGAAGTCTATTCTCAGTGGGGAGATGCTGCAGGTACAGAGGGTTCCATGTGGCTAGACTACGGGCTGCTCTATGGCTGGGCAGAAGTGTATTCTCAGTGGGGAGATGCTGCAGGTACAGAGGGATCCATGTGGCTGGACTACGAGCTGCTCTATGGCTGGGTAGAAGTCTATTCTCAGTGGGGTGGGGGGGGGGGGGCGTTTAGACCAATGATAGTAAAGTTTTGCTGAAATCTTGCTGCCAGGCCTTAAACCACACCTGAAGTTAGAGGGAAATGGAGACTGCATCCGGCAGGACTAGGGCCGCTTTTCGGCTGGGCAGAAGAAGGGCGGGGGGGGGGGGAGGGGGGTTCTGCTGCAGGCTAGCGCGGCTCTGATTCTCTGGCATTGCGACGTGCATGCATGATTTGAGAACCAGACTCTGATCCCGCCAGATGAAAGGCGGAGATAAATGATAGTAAAGTTTTGCTGCAAGCTTGCTGCCAGGCCGTAAAACCACACCTGAAGTTAGAGGGAAATGCAGGCTGCGTGTTTTCTTTTTAAAGGAATGGTCAAGCATAATATGCTGCCCTATGATATACTTACCTGGGGTATCCTCCAGCCCCTTGCAGCCGACATGTCCCTCACAGCATCTCCACTTGCAGCTTCCGGGGCAGAGGCCGACCTCCTCTACATGCACCTGCGCAGTACACTGCGGACAGCATGGACTTGATTGACAGCGGCACTTGTGCAGGCGCAGTAGAGGACGACCTTGAGGTCAGCCTCTGCACCTGCGAGGACCCCGGGCCGGCAGCTGCGAGCAGAGATGCTGCAAGGGGCTGGAGGAAGCCCTGGGTAAGTATATCTTGGGGCAGCATATTTTGCTTGACGATTCCTTTAAACAATACCAGCTGTCTGCTACACATGTATTATTCACTTTGCTACCAAGTGGCACAGCTATGCAGCCCTCACTATGCTCTGATATGACCCAGGCAAGGGTTAACAACAGGCAATACTTGATAAGTCCAGGTCAAGTTTGCATTATGATTTGGAGAAGAATAATAAATAGAGTTTAGCATGTTATGGGGAGGGGGTCACCGTGCCCAGCACAGCTTCACAGAATGAGCCTGAGGCACCCCCCAGCAGGGGGCGTACACAGAGCAGCTCCAGTCTCACAGGAACATGAAGGACATTACACACACAGTGTGATAATACACAGAGACAAAACACAATCTTCACATCGCAGCTGGACGTTGGTCTCCATGATGCTGGAATCCATACTTCCTGTTGCCAGATGATTACTTCCTTTATGCAATTTACACTCCCTGTTGGAAGGGAATTACTTTTTGTTTGCAATTTACACTCCCTGTTGGAATGAAACAACTTCCTATTTGCAATCTACACTTCCTGTTGGAGTAGATTGACTTCCTCTTTGCACAGTACACTTCCTGTATGCAATCTCCACTTCTTGTTGGAATGGATCTTCTACTTTTATGCAATCTCCATTTCCTGATGGAATAGAATGACTTCCATAGCTCCCAACTGTCCCTTTTTCGGAGGGACAGTCCCTTGTTGGGAGCCCTGTCCCTCTGTCCCTCTTTCACCCTCATTTGTCCCTCTTTCAGGACTTTGTCCCTCTTTCTATATAAATATGTATATTTCTATACTAAAAATGTGTTTGACTCTAAACTTTATTCCCATCCTTTAAATTGATATATTACTAATTTTAAAATGTTACTATGAAGGAAAATTAACCACGATAGAAACGACCAGTGTGGTTTGAAGTATAAAACATATTTTTCTTATGAAATTTTTATGGTATGCGTGACTAGAGGCGTGGTGGGGGCGTGGCCAGGGGTGTTGTCAGGGGCGTGGCTTAAGTGTCCCTTTTTCTCATCTCAAAAAGTTGGGAGGTATGATGACTTCCTGTATGTAATCTATACTTCCTGCTGGAACAGAATGCCTTCTTGTATGTAATCCACACATCCTGATGGAATGGAATGACTTCCTGTATGCAATCTGCACTTCCTGTTGGAATGCAACTACTACTTCTATGCAATGTACACTTCCTCTATGCAATCTTCGCTTCCTACTGGAATAGAATGACTTCCTGTGTGTAATCTACACTTCCTCCTGGAATGTTATGATTTCCAGTAAGTAATCTACACTTCCTGTTGCAATGGAATGATTTCCTGTATGCAATCTCCTCTTTCAGCTGGAATAAAATGACTTCCTGTATGCAATCCACACTTCCTGTTGGAATGGAATGACTTCCTGTAGACAATCTCCTCTTCCTGTTGAAATAGAATGGCTACCTCTATGCAATCTCCACTTCATTCTTGATTGTAATGATTTGCTATATGCAATCTACACTTCCTGTTGGAAAATAATGACTTCCTCTATACAATCTCCACTTCCCCATGGAGTGACTGGAGGCTGCATTAAGCAATTATAAGGAGTGCTATAAAAGTTGTAAAAAAGAAATTAGGCTGGCAAAGATCAAAGCTGAAAATCAAATCGCTAGGGATATCAAATCTAACCCAAAAAAGTTTTACAAGTACATCAACTCTAAAAAAAGAAAGGTTGACTGTATAGGACTCCTAAAAGATGAGGGTGGGAACTCAATGGTGGATGACCAAGGTAAAGCAGAGTTATTAAATGCTTTCTTTGCTTCTGTCTTCACAAAAGAAACAGCACTGTTGCAAATTACAGAGGCAGAAGAGTTTCAATCTTCCAACTGTAATATTAAGCCTCATCTACACGAGTAGATGAGGCGGCGATCCGGCGGCTCGATTAGCCGCCGGATCGCCTCTTCCGCGTCCCCACCTGCGCGAGTGTGCCGGAATCAATACCTGATCGATTCCCGCTCGTCCCCACGCCGCGCCGCTTATCTTCCGCTCGATTCCCTGCCATTGTTTCCTCGCGGGGAGCGAGCAGGGAATCCGCGGCGGGGGAGATCCGTCCTGTCGGATCTTATCAATCATCCGCTTCAGCAGATCGATTGATAAGGAACATCGCGGCCGCATCTACGAGTGTAGATGCGGCTTTAAATACTTAACGCAGGAATAAGTGAAGACAAGACTAATTAAATTAAAAATAGACAAGGCACCTGGCCCGGATGGCATGCATCCTCGGGTCCTAAGGGAATTAAGTTCAGTTATAGATAAACCCCTTTATCTTATCTTTTGTGACTCTCTTGCAACTGGCAGAGTCCCAGTGGATTGGCGTACAGCCCACGTTTTCCCATTATTTAAGAAGGGCAAAAAATCTGATCCAGGAAATTATAGACCTGTAAGTTTAACATCAGTTGTATGCAAACTATTTGAGGGGTTACTAAGAGATACTATACATGACTTCATAGTAGAAAATAATCTTATTTCTCAGCAGCAACATGGGTTTACTAAAGACAGGTCCTGTTTGACTAACATGCTCAGCTTTTATGAGGTAGTGAATGCTAATATGGATATTGGGAATGCTGTAGATGTGATATACTTGGACTTTGCAAAGGCCTTCGACACTGGTCCCCACAGAAGTCTGGTGCAAAAGTTGAGGATGCAAGGACTGGGGAAGAGTCTGTGTGCATGGATAGGGAACTGGCTAATGGACAGAAAACTAAGAGTTGTGGTCAATGGATCATACTCAAAATGGGAGACTGTTAGCAGTGGGGTCCCACAGGGGTCTGTACTGGGTCCAGTGCTCTTCAATGTATTTATTAATGACCTAGTAGATGCAGTAGTGAGCAATGTTGCTATTTTTGCAGATGATACAAAATTGTGCAGAATCATCAACTCTCAGGAAGATAGTGTCATATTGCAACAGGATCTGGATAGGATGGCTATATGGGAACATAAATGGCAGATGAAATTCAATGTTGAAAAATGTAAAGTCGTGCATTTTGGACGTACTAATGGTCTAGCACCATACAAAATAAACGGGATACAGATGGGGACATCAAACTTGGAGAAGGACTTAGGAGTACTCATCGACAACAAGTTAAATAATCGTATTCAATGCCAAGCCGCTGGAGCTAAAGCTAACAAAATTTTGGGATGCATTAAAAGGGAAATAAAAACTTGAGATGCTAGCATAATATTGCCCCTGTTTAACTCTCTAGTAAGGCCACATCTGGAATATGGAATTCAGTTCTGGGCACCACATTACAAAAAAGATATTGCAGTTTTAGAGCAGGTGCAGAGACGAGCTACAAAATTGATACGTGGGATGGAAGGTCTCGCTTACCAAGAAAGGTTAGATAAACTGGGTTTATTTAGTCTAGAGAAAAGACGCCTTAGAGGAGATCTAATTAACATGTATAAATACATCAGAGGGCAATATAATAGCTTGGCGGATGAGCTTTTTGTCCGTAGGCCTTTTCAAAGGACTAGAGGACATGATCTGCGCATGGAGGAAAAACGGTTTAGCCATTTCTTTAAGAAAGGGTTATTTACAGTAAGAGTGATTAAGATGTGGAGTGTATTGCCACAGGAAGTAGTTATGGCAAATTCTGTACCTGCATTTAAAGGGGGCTTAGATGCTTTCCTTGCATTGAAAGACATCCATGACTACAGTTACTAGGTAATGCCCAATGATGTTGATTCAGGGATTTTATCTGATTGCCATCTGGAGTCGGGAAGGATTTTTTTCCCTTTTGGGGCTAATTGGACCATGCCTTGTAAGGGTTTTTCGCCCTCCTCTGGATCAGCAGGGATATGTGAGGGTGCAGGCTGGTGTTGTACCTTCCTCTGGATCAGCAGGGATATGGGAGGGAGCAGGCTGGTGTTGTGCCTTCCTCTGGATCAGCAGGGATATGTGAGGGTGCAGGCTGGTGTTGTGCCTTCCTCTGGATCAGCAGGGATATGTGAGGGACCTTCCTCTGGATCAGCAGAGATATGTGAGGGTGCAGGCTGGTGTTGTGCCTTCCTCTGGATCAGCAGGGATATGTGAGGGAGCAGGCTGGTGTTGTGCCTTCCTCTGGATCAACAGGGATATGTGAGGGAGCAGGCTGGTGTTGTGCCTTCCTCTGGATCAGCAGGGATATGTGAGGGTGCAGGCTGGTGTTGTGCCTTCCTCTGGATCAGCAGGGATATGTGAGGGAGCAGGCTGGTGTTGTACCTTCCTCTGGATCAGCAGGCATATGTGAGGGAGCAGGCTGGTGTTGTACCTTCCTCTGGATCAGCAGGGATATGTGAGGGTGCAGGCTGGTGTTGTGCCTTCCTCTGGATCAGCAGGGATATGTGAGAGAGCAGGCTGGTGTTGTGCCTTCCTCTGGATCAGCAGGGATATGTGAGGGAGCAGGCTGGTGTTGTGCCTTCCTCTGGATCAGTAGGGATATGTGAGGGTGCAGGCTGGAGTTGTGCCTTCCTCTGGATCAGCAGTGATATGTGAGGGTGCAGGCTGGTGTTGTGGCTTCCTCTGGATCAGCAGGGATATGTGAGGGTGCAGGCTGGTGGTGTACCTTCCTCTGGATCAGCAGGGATATGTGAGGGTGCAGGCTGGTGTTGTGCCTTCCTCTGGATCAGCAGGGATATGTGAGGGAGCAGGCTGGTGTTGTACCTTCCTCTGGATCAGCAGGGATATGTGAGGGTGCAGGCTGGTGTTGTACCTTCCTCTGGATCAGCAGGGATATGTGAGGGAGCAGGCTGGTGTTGTGCCTTCCTCTGGATCAGCAGGGATATGTGAGGGAGCAGGCTGGTGTTGTACCTTCCTGTGGATCAGCAGGGATATGTGAGGGAGCAGGCTGGTGTTGTGCCTTCCTCTGGATCAGTAGGGATATGTGAGGGAGCAGGCTGGTGTTGTGCCTTCCTCTGGATCGGCAGGGATATGTGAGGGTGCAGGCTGGTGTTGTGCCTTCCTCTGGATCAACAGGGGTATGTGAGGGAGCAGGCTAGTGTTGTACTTTGTTCTCTGGTTGAACTCGATGGACGTATGTCTTTTTTCAACCCAAATAGCTATGTAACTATGTATGCAATCCACACTTCCTGTTGGAATGGAATGGCATTCAGTATGCAATCTATACTTCCTGTATGAAATCTACAATTACTTTTGGAATAGAATGACTTCCTGTATGCAATCTACACTTCCTGTTTGAATGGAATGACTTCATGTATGCAATCTCCTCTTCCTGTTGGAAAAAAAAATCACTTCCTGTATGCAATCTCCACTTCCTGATGGATTGGAATGACTTCTTGTATGCAATTTCCTCTTCCTGTTGAAATAGAATGGCTTCCTCTATGCAATCTTCAATTCCTGCTGGATTGGAATGAGTTCCTGTATGCAACTTACACTTCCTGTTGGAAAATAATGACTTCCTCTATGTAATCTACGCTTCCTCTTGGAAAAGAATGACTTCCTGTATGCAATCTTCGCTTCCTATTGGAATACAATGACTTCTTGTATGCAATATACACTTCCTGTTGGGATAGAATGACTTCCTGTATGCAATCTATATTTCCTGCTGGAATGGAATAAATTCCTGTTTGCAATCTACAATTTCTGTTTGGAAAATAATTACTTCCTGTATTTAATCTACACTTCCTGTTGGAATGACTTCTTCTATGCAATCTATACTTCCTGTTGGAATGACTTCTTCTATGCAATCTATACCTCTCGTTGGAATGGAATGACATCCTGTATGCAATCTATACCTCCTGTTGGAATGGAATGACTTCTTGGGCTTGATTCACAAAGCGGTGCTAACCTACTTAGCACGTCTAAAGTCTTTAGACGCGCTAACCAGGGTGCTAAGTAGGTTAGCACCGGATTTCTCAATCAAAGTTTTATGCGCGCAAAGTTTTACGTGCGCTAAGTCCCATAGGCTTTAATGGGCACTTCGCGCGGAGCGCCCTGCGCTCTGTGCAGTACGCGCGTAAAGTTTTACGCGCGAAAAGCTTGTTTAGCCGTGCTAAGGGGGTTTTCACAGGCGTGCTAACAGCACCGCTTTGTGAATCAAGCCCACTGTATGCAATCTATACTTCACGTAGGAATGGAATGACTTCCTGCATGCATTTGTTACTTTCTGTTGGAATGGGATGACTTCCTGTTTGCAATCTACAATTTCTGTTTGGAAAATAATTACTTCCTGTATTTAATCTACACTTCCTGTTGGAATGACTTCTTTTATGCAATCTATACCTCTCGTTGGAATTGAATGACTTCCTGTATGCAATCTATACTTCCCGTTGGAATGGAATGACTTCCTGCATGCATTTGTTACTTCCTGTTGGAATGGAATGACTTCCTGCATGCATTTGTTACTTCCCGTTGGAATGGAATGACTTCCTGCATGCATTTGTTACTTCCCGTTGGAATGGAATGACTTCCTGCATGCATTTGTTACTTCCTGTTGGAATGGAATGACTTCCTGCATGCATTTGTTACTTCCTGTTGGAATGAAATGACTTCCTGCATGCATTTGTTACTTCCTGTTGGAATGGAATGACTTCCTGCATGCATTTGTTACTTCCCGTTGGAATGGTATGACTTCCTGCATGCATTTGTTACTTCCTGTTGGAATAGAATGACTTCCTGCATGCATTTGTTACTTCCTGTTGGAATGGAATGACTTCCTGTATGCAATCTATACTTCCCGTTGGAATGGAATGACTTCCTGTATGCAATCTATACTTCCCATTGGAATGGAATGACTTCCTGCATGCATTTGTTACTTCCCGTTGGAATGGAATGACTTCCTGCATGCATTTGTTACTTCCTGTTGGAATGGAATGACTTCCTGCATGCATTTGTTACTTCCTGTTGGAATGGAATGACTTCCTGCATGTATTTGTTACTTCCCGTTGGAATGGAATGACTTCCTGCATGCATTTGTTACTTCCCGTTGGAATGGAATGACTTCCTGCATGCATTTGTTACTTCCCGTTGGAATGGAATGACTTCCTGCATGCAATCTTCCGTAGTGGAAGACTTCCTCTAAGCCTTATAGTCATACCCCACCTCTCACAGTAAAAGGAAGCAGACGGGAGGCGAAGAGAACCTGCAGCGCTGTTCCTAGCCAGCCAGGTGGCCATCACTCCGGATAGAGCCCGTGAGGACTCTGGGCCCTATATTTATGCTGTGATCTCTCAGTGGGAA
This sequence comes from Hyperolius riggenbachi, assembly GCF_040937935.1. Lineage (NCBI taxonomy): Eukaryota > Metazoa > Chordata > Amphibia > Anura > Hyperoliidae > Hyperolius > Hyperolius riggenbachi. The sequence goes on along the minus strand of NW_027152357.1, from coordinate 65,553 downwards.
TTTTCAACTTAATAACATTGTATAATGTGGTGTTACGCTATGGGGGCTTGATTGTCCGTTGAGGTGATTTGGGTCACGAGAAGTACACAAGCCGGAGTACTCACGGTGATACCTGGATAAAGGTGGCGGCGGCCTAGATGTTGGCCCTATCTAGCAGAGGGAGAGAGTTCTAGAAAAGGGGCGAGTGCCTCTCCTTACTGGGCGAGGTGGGAATCCGTCAGGTCACAGTGTGCATTACAGACACACTAACTCCAACATTGGGACTCATGAACTTTTAGTGCGCCGCTATCTGAATGTTTTCCATGTAAATCTACACTTCCTGCTGGAATTTCCTACTTCCTGTAAGCGATCTTCACTGGGGATGGTCAGTGAGACACAAATAATTCAAAGGTAGAGCGGACCTGAACTCAGAACCTCCTTTCTGCTCTAAAAGATAGGCAGCAGCATAACCACCCTTAGGCTCCTTTTTGGGCTCCATTGGGCTGCTGCTGTCATAGGCCTATACGCTTTGTTACCTATTACAATGTTTTTATAATCATTTGTATTGCACCCTAGTACTGTATGCACTTTATGCACCCTAGCACTGTATGCACTTTATGCACCCCAGCACTGTATGCACTTTATGCACCCCAGCACTGTATGCACTTTATGCACCCCAGCACTGTATGCACTTTATGCACTGTATGCACTTTATGCACCCCAGCACTGTATGCACTTTATGCACCCCAGCACTGTATGCACTTTATGCACCCCAGCACTGTATGCACTTTATGCACCCTAGCACTGTATGCACTTTATGCACCCCAGCACTGTATGCACTTTATGCACCCCAACACTGTATGCACTTTATGCACCCCAGCACTGTATGAACTTTATGCACCCTAGCACTGTATGCACTTTATGCACCCCAGCACTGTGTGCACTTTATGCACCCCAGCACTGTGTGCACTTTATGCACCCCAGCACTGTGTGCACTTTATGCACCCCAGCACTGTGTGCACTTTATGCACCCCAGCACTGTGTGCACTTTATGCACCCCAGCACTGTATGCACTTTATGCACCCCAGCACTGTATGCACTTTATGCACCCCAGCACTGTGTGCACTTTATGCACCCCAGCACTGTGTGCACTTTATGCACCCCAGCACTGTGTGCACTTTATGCACCCCAGCACTGTGTGCACTTTATGCACCCCAGCACTGTATGCACTTTATGCACCCCAGCACTGTATGCACTTTATGCACCCCAGCACTGTATGCACTTTATGCACCCCAGCACTGTGTGCACTTTATGCACCCCAGCACTGTGTGCACTTTATGCACCCCAGCACTGTGTGCACTTTATGCACCCCAGCACTGTATGCACTTTATGCACCCCAGCACTGTATGCACTTTATGCACCCCAGCACTGTATGCACTTTATGCACCCCAGCACTGTATGCACTTTATGCACCCCAGCACTGTATGCACTTTATGCACCCCAGCACTGTATGCACTTTATGCACCCCAGCACTGTATGCACTTTATGCACCCCAGCACTGTATGCACTTTATGCACCCCAGCACTGTGTGCACTTTATGCACCCCAGCACTGTGTGCACTTTATGCACCCCAGCACTGTGTGCACTTTATGCACCCCAGCACTGTGTGCACTTTATGCACCCCAGCACTGTGTGCACTTTATGCACCCCAGCACTGTGTGCACTTTATGCACCCCAGCACTGTATGCACTTTATGCACCCCAGCACTGTATGCACTTTATGCACCCCAGCACTGTATGCACTTTATGCACCCCAGCACAGTGTGCACTTTATGCACCCCAGCACTGTGTGCACTTTATGCACCCCAGCACTGTATGCACTTTATGCACCCCAGCACTGTATGCACTTTATGCACCCCAGCACTGTATGCACTTTATGCACCCCAGCACTGTATGCACTTTATGCACCCCAGCACTGTATGCACTTTATGCACCCCAGCACTGTATGCACTTTATGCACCCCAGCACTGTATGCACTTTATGCACCCCAGCACTGTATGCACTTTATGCACCCCAGCACTGTATGCACTTTATGCACCCCAGCACTGTGTGCACTTTATGCACCCCAGCACTGTGTGCACTTTATGCACCCCAGCACTGTGTGCACTTTATGCACCCCAGCACTGTGTGCACTTTATGCACCCCAGCACTGTATGCACTTTATGCACCCCAGCACTGTATGCACTTTATGCACCCCAGCACTGTATGCACTTTATGCACCCCAGCACTGTATGCACTTTATGCACCCCAGCACTGTATGCACTTTATGCACCCCAGCACTGTGTGCACTTTATGCACCCCAGCACTGTGTGCACTTTATGCACCCCAGCACTGTGTGCACTTTATGCACCCCAGCACTGTGTGCATTTTATGCACCCCAGCACTGTGTGCACTTTATGCACCCCAGCACTGTGTGCACTTTATGCACCCCAGCACTGTGTGCACTTTATGCACCCCAGCACTGTGTGCACTTTATGCACCCCAGCACTGTATGCACTTTATGCACCCCAGCACTGTATGCACTTTATGCACCCCAGCACTGTGTGCACTTTATGCACCCCAGCACTGTGTGCACTTTATGCACCCCAGCACTGTGTGCACTTTATGCACCCCAGCACTGTGTGCACTTTATGCACCCCAGCACTGTATGCACTTTATGCACTCCAGCACTGTATGCACTTTATGCACCCTAGCACTGTATGCACTTTATGCACCCTAGCACTGTATGCACTTTATGCACCCTAGCACTGTATGCACTTTATGCACCCCAGCACTGTATGCACTTTATGCACCCCAGCACTGTATGCACTTTATGCACCCCAGCACTGTATGCACTTTATGCACCCTAGCACTGTATGCACTTTATGCACCCCAGCACTGTGTGCACTTTATGCACCCCAGCACTGTATGCACTTTATGCACCCTAGCACTGTATGCACTTTATGCACCCTAGCACTGTATGCACTTTATGCACCCTAGCACTGTATGCACTTTATGCACCCTAGCACTGTATGCACTTTATGCACCCTAGCACTGTATGCACTTTATGCACCCCAGCACTGTATGCACTTTATGCACCCCAGCACTGTATGCACTTTATGCACCCCAGCACTGTATGCACTTTATGCACCCTAGCACTGTATGCACTTTATGCACCCTAGCACTGTATGCACTTTATGCACCGCACGGTTTCCCTTGAAAAAGCTTCCGTTAGGAAGTGAAACATGTCGGGTTTTTTGGTATATGGTGGGGGGTTTGTGTAAATAGTTATCATACTGACGTGAAGTTGTGGTAGAGGGAGATTATCTCCATACATACTTAACTACCATATCAATTTATGAATTGAATAACTATATGACAGTAATCTAGTAGGAATTTTAAGATTAAATTTCATTAAATGTTAAGTTTTATCCCTTTTTGGGGGAATTTTTGTGAACTATATAAATCCTTTTAAACAAATAAATAAAATCAACAGCCTTCCGGCTCCGATCGTTAGCTGGCTGGCGGCTGATTGCTGGGGACCGCTGCGTAGACTGATGGGAGTGAGCTCCTGGAAAATCTGGTTCCTCGCGAGATGATGCATATATGCGTTGCGCAGGAACGAGGGAGCCGCCGTCATTCTGCGTTAGGTAGTCGGCTGAAGGTTAATCTGCTCTGATGTCCAGCTCACAGTGGACAGAGTTCTGAGAGCTTCCAATCTCAGGCCTAAAGTGGGCAGATTCCTCAGAGTCCTGCTAGAACTTGAATAGAGGTCCTGCTTTGTCTAACATGAGATGCGGTCCTGCGTCCTACTGCTGTCCATGAAAGTAATCTCCCTTTTATTGTCTGCTCTCATTAGCTTGTGGGTGACAGGCAGAGGTGGGCTGTGCAACACCCGGCTTCCATTGTGTGCTGAGATTGCCCTTCATACCTGCCTAATTCTGGCCACAGCACTGAAGGTACTGATGTGGTCATGGCACAGGTTGTGGATTTCAGTGGCATGGAGACCAGGTCCCAGCTCTGCAAACACATTCATCTTCATAACACAAAGACACTGCAAACTGCCAGCAAGGAGAGAACCACTAACTCTCTGGTCTGATCCCTACCCATCACTCTGTTAGGATTCTGTAACCTCAGGCTTCTTCTAACCTCACCTTCATATCCATAACAGGATCACAATCTATTCCCTCTGTGTGGCAGGAATCAAATAATAGGACATGAAACTCAAGCACATGGTATGGTTCTTTTACAAAGAGAGCAGCTAAGCCTAAGAAGGACCGACAGGGAAAACATGTCCCCCAAAGAGGTCCAGTCATTGCTGGCAGTCTGGTCATATACAAACACAGAAGACAGACAAGTTACAGCTCTCACATCACAGGACACAATAAATTGCACAATATCCGACCAAGGTGAGCGCTCACGTTATAGCGTTGGTGATGGGGGCATCACACTTCACTTTGGAATGTTGATAAAAATGCTGCATAGGTGGAAGAAGGAGAAGTGGAACCAGAGATGGGGAAGAGATCTTAGTCATATTTAGAAGATGGAAGTGGCCGATGACGAGTGATGGAGTCTCCCGTGAGAAATGAGTGATGCACCACAGGACCAGTCATGGTAGATGGAAAGAGGGAAGGCATTACTGGCGAAAGACAATGAAAACACTTTCCAAAACCTCATTTAAATGCTCTCGAATAGCTGGCGTGGTCTGGAAAGAGAATTACTGCTAAAAAGGTGTGACGTGTGTACCTGCTTCATAACTGTCTGACCACAAACATGTCCACAGGCTCTTCAGCCACCAAGCCATTCCATTGTGGGTCAATCATTCATGGTAATAGAACCAATTCAAAACACTTTGGCATGGAACATCATCATGAGATCAGCCCACCGAGGCACAAAAATCTCCATACTGAAAGGTTTATTGTTACTGGGCCAAAACCATCAGGGATGGCCCATCTGTGAAAGGCACTAAAGTCGCATATTGGCCATATACGTGGCACCGAGCAGCTGAACTGAGCTGTTTTTTTGTGATTTTATTTTCCATAGAGAGGCGCTCCTTTCACTTTAGAGCAGTTCCATTCTTTTTTCCCTTTTCTCCATAAAACAAACATACATTTTACCGCAACACTGTTTTTCTCAGTAGATCTGGGAAAAGTAAGTGATTACAACTGGCACACAAGTCTCCAGGTCTGCAGCTGCTTGTGACACCTCTGAGACCCTCAGTGGCATGAAGGGGACATAACTGGACATGTGTCAGGATGAATGGCCTCTCTATAGGTGGAATTTGTAGAATGTCTCTCATATATTCCATGAATTAGACATTCTAGAATTCTTCTAGTGAGGGGCTGACCACTGTTCAGGAGTTTCTCATGAAGTGTCACAGATCAGTTAGCCATGGCATGGAGACATACTGTATCTGCCCTGCCTATAGGGATGGCAATGCTTGAATGTGATCAGTTTGATCAGCTGATAGATTTAAAAGGCTCTGATTTGCTAGTCCTGATCATGTGGTAAGCCAGGAAGTCACCGCAGCAGATCA